>NW_020955697.1:1015588-1064076 GCF_003031625.1 Empidonax traillii
ATCTTTCCTAATTTGGATAGTTGGCAAGTGTGATAGGGTCAGGTTGACTTTTGGCTTGTTCTGAGATTTGCTGATTTTGTTATCTGTTCGTTTTATGCTTTAAATGTTCTATCTTGTCAAAATGTTCTATTCCTCAGTCAATTTATTACTTCTGTGGTTTCCTAATGCAAGGGTTTTGGAACTACTTCCACAGTTTTGTGTTTGAGTTAACCTTTTGTTTCTCAAAGACTGCCTCAAAGACTGCCTCAATTCAGTGGCTTCAATATCACAGAACAACTGAGAACATATCTGTGCAAATTTTCCAGGTTTATTTGGTTTGGTTTGGTTTTTTTAAGTTTTGGTAAGTCAAATGTAACAACTGATTGTTCCATTCTTCAGAAGCCCGTCAGCAGTTAAAGGCAAGTTCGTATGTTCTTTCTTAGTCAAGAATATGTCCTCTTGTGGAACAAGGGAGCCTTGGTGTCCTGAAACCTCTTTCTTAGTACAGAATGCTTACAAATTTTCCATTCTTTGCAAACAGTCTGGAAACCTGGAGCCACCAAATCCTAGATATCAGTAGGAATGCTCTCAAGAGTTAGAAAGTCTGGAAACCTATATTCTCAATCTTCTTATATTATTTAATACTGAGTTTAAAAAAAATGTTTACATGAAAAAGCACTTTCTTATAAGGGAGAGTGTTAAAGGAAAGTCCATAATCAGCTTATTTGTTTTATGGTAGGAAAGCATTTTTATATCTTATTGAATTTGTAGGCTAAACAGACTAAGGATTTAAAGTTGGATTCTGGATTATGGTATGTTAAACAGTAGGTGACCATTTTTAGCCATAAATGCATGGGATTCAAGAGGAGTCATCATCGTGAAATAAAATGTCAAAGGACTTAAAAGGTTTAACAAGATCTTGAGTGCAACTTGGGAGATTAGAAATGGTTTTCTCATTTCTGTTTAAAAGAACTGTGTAATATTCAGTAGTCATCCAGAAATTTATTTGTAAAATTTAAGACATTTTGCATGTTTTAAAATCCCTTTGTTTTTACTTTACATACAAAAAAGTAATTTAAAATAATAAAATACAGGCCAATCACAACGTAGAATAGTTTGATAACTACTTTAGCAGTTGCATTTATTCATGTGGGGTTATTTTGTTGTAAAAAATTACATCTAAAGTGCAAATGAGTGAAATGGCCTTTAAAAGAGCTTCTTTCCACATTCTTAAAATCATAAATAAATTTCATACTGTGAGAACTTTACACAGCCCTCTCAGATCAAAGCGGATCTCAAAGAGGCCAGTTTTTGTCCTTAGTTAATGTATCGGTGTTATTATCAATTTTTAGCTTTAAAAAAATTTTTGATGATTAAGTAATTTTCTCCTTCATCTTCATCTTGGCCCTACCATATGACTATGTGGAACCATTTCCACTTCCCTTTTGACGCTTCTACGTGGAATCGTTTTCTCTCTTTCTCTGCCTCTTTCACGTGGAGGCAGAGACTGAGCATGTAGCGGGGATAGGCTTTTGCTCCGTTGTCTAAGCCCTCGAGGTGGAGGTAGCGAGTAGTCCTTCAGATTTTGGGATGAAGGTTTCAACCGTTCTTCTGTATTTTCTGCTGGAAAGTTAAGAAGAGAATATTTGGGTATCAGCCTTTTCTTTGGTGGTTTATTTGCCATCTGTGTTGCTGCCCTTTCTTCCATTAGGTGTGTTCTTTTTTCTTTTGGGCGTGCTCCTAATTTTTTTGGGCGCGCTCCTTCTCTCGTTGCCGCTTCTTCCTCTTTTGCAGCTGTCCATTTGTCCACTACTACATAGTTGGATGGGATAGGTTCCATGGGGCTGGCAAGTCTCTTTGCTCCTCTTTCTTCTTCTTCTTCTTCTTCTTCTTCTTCTTCTTCTTCTTCTTCTTCGGAACTAGGCCTGTAGCTTCTGCACTATCCCTTATTCATATCTTCTTCTTAGTTAGGGGAGCAATAGTGATTCTCGGGTTGGTAGTTTGGGTCTTTATCTCTGTTGTAGTCTTAACATTAGATGTTGTAGTTTGAGTTCTAGTGTCCACGAGATCTACGGTTTGGACTCCAGTTTCAACGGATTTAGCAGAAGCTGTGCTAACTTCAAGTTGGGTCTGTGTTCCATGCTCAGTTGAATTAACGGAGACAGCACTAATTTTAGGTTGAGTTTGTGTTCCACACTCAGTCAGCTTAACAGAGACGGCACTGACTTCGGGTTGAGTTTGTGTTCGATGTTCAGTCAGCTTAACAGAGATGGTGCTGATTTCGGGTTGAGTTTGTGTTCCACACTCAGTCAGTTCAACAGAGACGGTGCTGATTTCGGGTTGAGTCTGTATCCTGACATCTGTAGACTCAATAGGGGCATTATTTGTTTCAGGCGACATAGTTTGACTTTCTGCCTCTGCCCTAGGCTTTTGATAGTGATCTATGGCAGCTCCATAAGCTGTCACTAGACCCCAGCATAAAGCAAGGAGCTGCGTATTTGGATCATCATATGAAAGACACCCTTCAACTAAACAACGTGCCATCTCGTCAGTATTAGACACTTGTTCTGGCGTGAAGTCCTAAACAATGGGAGGTGTCACACGCCTTACCAGTTTGCTGAAATTTACTCATGCTCCTTGCTATCCAGAAACTGGCCTTTCCAAGACCCTTCCCAAAGTTCCAGTGAATCCTTTAGAGGTCTGGCCTTTTCTACAGTACAGAAGACAACACAGCACCATTCGTCCAATTTTAAATAACTCTTTCACCGCCTTCACCAGTACTAGGATTGTTATTAAACAATTTAAGTAAAAATTAGAGTCAATTGTAATGATGGGGATTTTCTTTAGCAGGCCTTTAATGTTAAAATTGAGGGAAGTGAAATACACCTTCCATTCATTTCAATCAAGGAAAGTGAGATACTCTTTTCATTCATTTCAATCAAGGAAAGTGAGATACTCCTTCTATTCATTTCAGTCAAAGAAAGGGACATAGTCCTCCCATTCATCTCCAGTTGGGCGTTTCTTTACAGGATAGCCCAAAACAGGCACAAATATAGCTAATACAATGAAACAAGTAGTTAGAATAGTCATAGTTATATTATTCTTTCTCTCTGTTCCTAAACAATAGGTTTGTTTATATAAGCAAGCCTCTTTTGGCAGTTTTCCCGGTAACTGTTTTAAAATAAATTAGGATAACCAAAACAATCTCCCCGTACGGGCCACCAAAAAATGTGACGGTTTGGACTTGGCTCCCTGCCAAATGCCCGAAAGCTAGGACAGCAGCTCTCTTTCCCCTTCCTTTCTTCTCTTAGGTTAAAGGAGAAAGAAATTATAAAAATTAAAGAACCCACAGTCAAGCTGCTTATATAAAAATATATCTATATTTACGCAAATTACAGTTATATACAGTTAAGATGCTATATACACAGTAAAAGGGGGTCCACCCCCTGCAGGGATAGGGAAAGGGAAAAAGGGGACAAAAGGGAACAAAAGGGACACCGAACAAGTATATTAGATCAAACTATACTAATAACTAACAAAACAGATCTCACCACGTCCCTTAGAACAGTAGGATCGGCAGTCACAGCCAGCATTCTCCAAACCTCCACGTGGCAGGACGGTGGACTCTGCAGGCCTCAGCCTTAGATAAGTGAGACCAACGCAGGGACCCACTGTTCCCAGACCTCGCCAGAAGAGAAGAGAGCGAGGTCTCTAATTTCCGACTTATTTATACTCTGGTTTACGTAAAAATTGTGTGGAATACTGGGTACTTGGCTCCTTCCTTGGTTACAAACTGGTCACCAAGGAAGGCCTAGACTAAAACCATCACAGTAATCTATGTATTATCTGTGTATAATAAAATCTAAGGGAAATTCATGAAAGAAATAAAATGTTCTCAACAATTCTGAAGGTTGTATGGAATGAAAATTATTGTGATTAGTCTTGAATTTATCATCTTAACTTTTCACTGTTGATTGCTGTTTAAAGGTCTATGTAAACTGACTTTTTTGTGAGCAACATATTATTATATTAATCATATTTCATTAAACATCTGGGTTATATTACATTACTATAAGTATTTAATTATATTAAATTTATGTAGTAATAGCTATTATAATTATTAATTATAAAAACTGGAGATGATGATACAGCACTATACATTATTTACCCCGTTGTTTATATTCACAGAAATTTATCTTCCATTTCACATAAATGCTTGCTTGTTTGCTTTCTGTATGGACCAGGAACATTTCAAAACACTTGTTATTTATCAGGTTTTTAGACAACAGAAGATAAAAAAAGAGAATACATTGGGAAGGGAAAAATAAAAGTCAACACAAAATATCCTGTTAAATAGAAAAGATAGTACTTTTTCTACTTTATTTCTTTACTGGTAACCCTTTTCCAGTAAAAGCTACTCTTGCTGTGGTTGGGAAAATCTTAAATAGAACACCTATGATTTAAAAGACTGTCTCTCTTATCCCTGTGTTGATGGATAACAAGATGCATAATAAGTGTTAGAGCTGTCTGACAAAAGCTTCTGTAAAAGTTATTGCAAAATAACTGATAAACTCTTGGAAAGAAGAATTCATAGGAGAAAGGATGAGACCTGTTTTGAATGGAACACATAACAGACTGACTGCCTTGATACCTATTTTATTCTGGTCTCTCGATGGGATACAGAGGAAATAAGAAAATGTCTTTGCTTGCAGAGAAAAACCTGTGACCAAGACACAGATCTCTTTGCATTTGTCAATACAGCATATCCTTTGTTTGCAAATACATTCTTCAAGTCAAGAGCTACTAGACAAAGCAGATGGGAGTTTCACATCCAGGAAACAGTCATCCTCAAGAAAACAACTTTACAATGTAAAACGCAGAGTAAGAGAGACAGAATGCAAATATACATAAAAGATTTCAGTTTTTCGGTGAATTTAGTGAGGCATGGCTTAGAGTATTCAGAAATATTGAAGACATTTGGTTGAGTAGAGGAGAGGAAAGACTGAAAACTGAAATTTTAAAAAACAACACAAAAACATAATCAAAACCCCCCCAACAAATCAACAAAAAAAAAATCCAGACTGAAGGAAGAACTCCTAAAGAAGTAGAATAAACAAATGTGTTTTTAAACAGACAACCGAAACTACATTGAAAGGGAAGAGGAATGATATTATGAAAACAGAAGCGTGGCCTGCAACCTCTTAGCTGTAACATGAAAGAAAATCAGTAACTATCTTTGCAATGACAACATTGTCATGCTTGAAGAACACAATTTCCAAGTGCAACGCTTGCTAGGAAGAAGCTTTCAAGTCATTCTAAGTATAAAGTAAAGCTTAAGGATGCAGTTGATACTTCGTTAGACTTTAATTATGTGCATTTTATTACTACTAATGAGGATTATCAAGATGAAAAAAGCTGAGGAGGACTGAGAGCAAGCTTGTGAGCAAAGCTTTCAGATGGAAAATAGAAGATCCATGGTCAATTTTTAAGTACCACATCCTCCCTCTGAGTCTGCCAGTGTTCTTTGCCTCAGGATTATGAAGGGAAGAATAAGTGTATGGTTCCATGATAGATGCTATGATGTTTCTGAGACTTTTATGGGGAATAAAAGTGAAGGGATATTTTTTAAATGGAGATGAGGCAAAGGTTCCGTTTCAGGAGGTACCTAGTAACAAGCACCCTGACTATGTAAGATTATTCTAATTTGTACCTTGCTTCTCCCTTTCTTTCCTTCTTTCATATTTCTTTTAGAATATGAAATTATTCTTGAGTCTTTTCACATTTACAAAAAATATCTTTGAAGAAGTTACAGGAACCAGTCCTCACACTGAACTGTAGTTCAGAAAATCTTGACAAACAAAATAAATTGTGGTTAAAAATATCTTTCTCATGGTATATGCAATGGAACTTTGGATTATTTTGCAATGGAATTTATGGAATCCCCTTTCTTGGGGGTTTGGAAAGGCAGGTTAAACATGTTTCTTTCAGGAATGATTGAAATGTATTAAATTTTATCTTTAGCTTGTGGTAGATGATTCTTCACGATTATCTGACAGATTTGGAATTTTGTTTGTTTGCTTGTTTAATACCTAGTGCAGAGGGCAAAAATTAGTTGAAATAGAGATAGTGAAGTGCTGGCAAAGGATTTGCTTTTATATTATTTTTGTCTGTGCATTTGCAGATACATTTGTATTGCATTGTAGATAAACTTTCATTTACTATTGACCAAAAGATAAAGATTCTGCAGACCTTTTAAAATGGTCCACAATAGCATAAGAGAAAAATATGTAGTAGAAACAGTGATAAGTAAAGACTGTTATGTAATATTTTCCAGTAGTATAAATAAGCTTAAACAGTTTAAAAATAAAGAAAAAAAATCTTTCACTTACGCTTATAGTTACTATACATTCTTGCCAAACCTCATAAAAAAATGTAAAGGAGTGCAAAGTGATAATCTAACTATGAAGTGGAGAAAAAAAATGCAATTGCTAAAATAATTAGATGAATAATACAAATATCTGGTTAGTTTTACCAAATTTTATTCTAGGATTACAGCAACAAGTTTGTTTCAGATGTGAATCATTCAAAGCATCCAAAGACTCCACAAAGTCCTACTTTCAAGAACAAAAAATGTGGAAGAATGATATCTTACGTCCAGTACTCTAGAGATAAATAATTACAAGAGGAATATGTTTTCAGTAATTCAGAGAATTCCACCTTTTGGTTTTCTGTTGACTTTAGTTGCTATTTAGGGATCTCATCAGAACTAGAAAACAGAAGACACATGATCTGATGGAACTCAATTTCACAAAATTACATTATAAAAAATATATATGTATTTGAAATCCAAATGAAGAACAATTCAGTCTTAATACTGAACAAAAATACAACCACAGACAAATAACTTCAAGAGAGCTAAATGGATTAATAACAAATTGATCTTGTCTGGTCTTTGGAAATTCTCTTTCAAAGAGGAGAAGGAAGACATGAGAAACTAAACATTATGAAATGTGTCCTTTTACAGTTCGGTGGACAAATCAGGGCCTCCTACTGATGATTCAGTTGGAAATAATATACAGTACTTGGTTATTGAACACTTTGTGGCATGAAAATCAAGTACTAAGTACTTTTAATGTACTGTCTATTATAAACAAATACACCATAGTCATTGATTTGTAAAATTAATACTTTTATATATTATGCTTTAGAGGCTTTATAATCTCTTAAAGGGTCATAAAAATATGTCAAATGTCTCCAGTAGTGATATACTGAAGATTACAGAGGTTTGTAGATCTAGATGGGGATGCAATACTTCTTATATTACTGAAAAAGAAATATTGATTTTTTAAAAACTGTGAAGACTCTACAGATTTTATAAAAAGGTAAAAGACAAGATTAGTTCCAATCTTATTCCTCATTTTTGGACTTACATCAGCAGTAGTGTTGTAAATAAAGTAAACTTGAAATTAGAGCATTTATGTATGTGGTAGACTTCAGGACTTTTGGATAAAATCATGCTTAAATCATCATATAACTATATGCCTAAGGAAGTTCCCTGTGCAGTGGTGAGATGCAACCATAGTGAGAACTATTCAGACAGAGAGAAGTACACACAATGCACAGTATATTTGCTTGTGGGTTTTTTTCCATCAAAATTAATGTCTGAAAGTCCTCAGTTTCAAGATATTTATTAAAAATGAATCATTTAGTTAAAATGTATCAAAACTGTATTTGGATAGCCATGTGGTTGAACTGTATAAAATCTGTATAAGCAAAGTTGTGTTCCAAAATGGCTACTTTTTAACATCTTTTAGCATCTTTGGGAGTCTGACCTCAGATAGGGAATGATCTGTAATGAAAATATGCAGTCTTAGCAATTTGATGAAAAATGTCCTATTTTACGCTTTGTGCCTGAAACTGGATACAGCCCATTTTCCATTTGTGTCTTCTTTATAAGAATAATTAACATTACAAAGGAAACAACTATTCAGTCGTCAAGCTGTTCCTCATAAATGTTTTAATTTCATAGGAATAACAGTTGTCTTTGTAAAAAGAAATCTTCAGTAATACTTCAATTAGGTTGAAAATTTCAACTAGAAAAAGTTCCATTTTTAGGCAAGAAGATGGAAATGCAGTTTAAAATTCTTCTTTATTGATTATCCTGTGTTATCTGGAGAGTTTTTTCTGTGAAGCTTGAAAGTGTACCAACATTAATTTTTTTCAACTTCTTTCCATGGCTGATAAAATAACGTGGTTCAAAAAACTATGTCTCATCTTCCTTTAATAAGTCTTTTAAAAATGCTTGAATGTTTGAAATGGAGTTGGTATTATATACTTTCTTATCTGCCAGAAATTTATGCACTAGTGAAAATATATTTTAATGACAAGACAAAACTGATTGAGTTTGATTTTTAAAATTTGAGTAGGAAAAAAAGATAGAGGAAGAATATTTTCATGCTTTCAAGTGAATTAACTGGGTATGTAAAAAAATTTCAGAATATTAACACCCTCTGAAGGCACTATGAGATAAGGCTGCTTAACCCCATAGGAAAAACCAACAGTCATCAAGTAGATTCTCTGTTCTCATTCCTTATTTTATTTCTTCCCAAATTACAACTCAATGAATACCAAACTTCTTTTGGCATTTCTTACCCCACGTCTTCAAAAATTATTAAAAAAATTCTCTCCTACTTCCTCAGAGCAATGTAGATCAAATAAATTTTCTTTAAAGTTAAACAACTACCTTCTGATTAATTTTTTTTTTTAAAAAAACAAGAGTTTAATATTTTTAAGTTCAGAAAAAAAATTGTTCCCTGCATTTATAGGAAGTTCAAACTTCATATAGGCTTTAAAAGTGAACAGTTTGAAATATTTTTCTTTTTGTTTTATTGTATTTCTTCTTACTACCATTTCACCTAACCTAACATTTTCAATATAGTTCATGACCTTTCTAGCAATATTTTTCCTTATAAAAAAGAAAAAAAACCCCAAGATATTTGTAGTGGCCTGTAATGATCTTTATGAGCTGCATAGGTTTCAGACACTTTCTCTTTACTCATTGTTATGATATTGTGCTAAGTTTGTTCTGTTTACAGGACAGAAATACTGAAAGATAACTGCAGTTATTCCCAGGCTTATTAAAAAGTTTTTATTTTTTTTAATATATATACAGGAAGAGAGTGGATTCCTCCAATCTTCATTAGGACTGACAAACCAGAATTCTTGAGAACATTGTAATTTGTTTTCCTTTACTGCTTCTTTTAATTTCTTATTTATATTGCAAATGTACACATTTGTTTCTAAGATGATGACAGTGTACTACATAAAGAGAGAATGCAGGTTTGGAAGAGTGTTCATGTGGGAAAAAAACAAAAGAAAGAGGGTGTTTTATGATGAACAGGAAGTATCATTGTTCCAAAACCTAGCACAAATGGACTGCACTAAATACTTTTCAAAATTACCCTACTTCCAACAGGAAGAAAAAGTGAAAAGTAGCAGTACTTTTTTGAAAAGTTTAAATGAAAAACCTAATAGTAAACTATTTTACCATGTATTTACAAATCAATTTATAGTTAAATTGACCAAAACATATTTTCTCAGGAAAATAACCTAAATCAGCATAAGCAAAGTGAACAAAAAATCAGACATCAAATTAGATTTTAAAAAAATAATGAATCCACATAATATAGTAGGTTCTCTAGAGCTATTTTACATTAGAAGGAAATATAACCTTTGAATTCTTTGTGGAACTATTTCCCTCATTTTAGTTGTAAAACTGCACTAATTACCTGAGAAAATCTGATGTAACAAAGCCTGACTTAATAAACAGGACTATTAGCTTTCCTTACTTGATATCACTTCAGGAGTCTTGAGAATAACAAATGAACTGGAAAATCAATTTGTTCTCCTATAGTTTGTCTCAAAACATATTAAGACATGTATAGATACTGTTCTTTTACATCAGAGGAAAATAATACCTTTGCTATATCCTTGTCACTGAGAATATAGTTTGACAGAATAAATAGAAATAGAAACAAATCTGCCTGATTTTAAAAGCCTAAATACAGACTTTGAAAAATGAAATATTTGGCTTAGTAGCTTTTTTTAAGAGTTGGCCAAGCTATTAAAAAGATCAGTTACTCTGTATCCTTTCAAGTACTAGATAGTGAAAAAACAAACAAACAAACAAACAAACACCAAAAAAACACAGTAAAAAATCCTAAAATACCTACACACATTCACACATTCCTCCCACTCAAGAAAATAGTGGTCTTCATATGAGGTTTGCTTCCTATGAAGGAAGTTTCTTCACAAAATTTGCAAGTTTTCTTCAGAAGGCTGTCATGAACCATACCAGTAATTCCACATCTATGTTTAAACACTGAGAAAAAAAGAGATGTATTATCCTCTAAGATTCCCATAAGTTATTGATATGATACCATTAATGCCTAAGGAAAAATGAACTATTATTCTTTTGTTTCTTTTTGCAAATATACTATGCAAATATTATTCACTTGATCCAGAATGCAGCATCCAATCACTAAACATAAAAGTGTACAAATAAAGCAGACTATTTTTTAACATTTATTATGTAACAAGGGAATTTATACCCTTTTACAGTACTTTGAGTCTTTTTATCAAGTATAGATATCTTTAGCTTCCTCAAAAACATAGTCTAATTTGGGCAAAAATAAGAGGCATTCATATAGAAAGAATTATATCATATAGATAGTATTAAATAACATCTATTTTTGTGTAACACTGACTGAAATATTTGGAATTTAGGAATATCACTGAAGATATTTTCTTTCCATCTGGATAAAATTTTAAAAAAAAATTATATTTTGTCAATTATTTCAGTTTTACATAGAAGTGTTTTTTACCTCAAACATATTTTTTTGTGTGTTGGTACTTTGATACTCACACATACATAGTGAACAAGGTGGGGACCTGAGTTCCTATAAATTTTATATGGATTTTCTTTTCTTTTTCCATTTTCCTCACAATGAAACTGTATAAAAGGTGATGGTGGTGGGGAGCTAAAAATCTGATGCAGACTACTTAAACCAATTTTCTGCATTGCCAAACGAAACAAAAAAAAAAGAAAAAGAAAAAAAAAAACACACCAAAAATGAAGACACAAGAAACAAATTTAGAATACAACAAAAAATAACAAACTGAAAAATTACATCTGGGATGTTAATTCTGCTTTGTAGTTGTTTTGGTTTGGTTTGTTTTTTGAGGGTCTTTTTGATAATATTATTAAGTGTAAAAACTGTAACACCCATTTTGACTTTTTTTGTGGAGGGCAGCTCATTTTTTAATCAAGTATCCAATCTTTAGTTCTGAAGACCTTTTATTATTGGTCAGAGTTTATTTTACTAGTCATTATAAGCAATTACTGTGTGTTAAAAGGAACTGAAATTCTGCAGACAAAAACATGATGCAAACTCAGAGAGCAAATCCACTCTATTTTCTCTAACCTTTTACCTGTTATTCTTTTTGTGCTATTCCTCCTGTAACTTGATGTAATCTTTCCCATGCAGCAGAAATTTTTTCAGAAACTTCATATTAAACTCTCTAATCTTTCAAATAATTATCTCTTCTTTTTCCTTAAGCTTCTGGGCACAGCAGATCTTCATTTAAAGTGTTGGACCTGCCTTTTCAATTGTGACTACGGACACTTGTGTCAATAGTCTTGGTTTACTATCATTCACATATCACACCTCCCACTGGTGTTCTCTTTCAAAGTTAGTACTTGTTCTTGTTCTATTTGAAATGGCAATATTGCAGCCATAGTGCTCCCATGTTAGACACTTCCATTGTCTTAGTGAAGGTCCATACTAGAAAAACTTTCCAAAAACATTTCTCTTGAATTACGAGGCCAAAATCATGAGGTAGTAAAGCATTTTGGCAGATCTACTACTCTCTACAGTTTGTATTGTTTCTTCTTCCAGCAATAGGTTCCCAGTTCTAAATTAGGTTACAGTTTCATAGAGTAATTCAGGTTGGAAGGGACCTCAGGACATCTCTACTCTGATTTTCTGCTCAAAACAGGGTCAAGTTGCACAGCTGCACTTTGTACAGCCTGCTTGATCGTCCTGACAATGAAAAATTTTCTCCTGACATGTTTTCTATCTGTATTGCATCTGGCTGAGATTGATTTTTCCTTATATTAGTAGCTAGAAAGGTGTTGAAAATACGTCAGTGTTTTGGCTACTTCTGAGCAGTGCCAGCACAGCATCAGCACTGTCTCTGCAACATTCATCCCTCACCAGGAGGGTGAAGATAGACAAGATCTTAGGGGGGCACCTAGCCAGGACAGCTGACCCAAACTGATCACATTCCATACTATATCATGCCTTCTCAGCTCTAAAAGCTGAAAGAAAGAAGGAGTGGGGGGACATTTTTATTCTAACATTTGTCTTCTGAAGCCACCACAATGTGTACTGAAGCCCTGCTTCCCAGGAAGTGGCTTGAGATTGCCTGCTGATGGAACATAAAGATTAATATTTTGTTTTTCTTGATTTCACAGCAAAGGAAAATTTATAGCTTCCTTGTACACAGCTTTTGCCTTTATCTTAATAAAATGACTTTATCTTGAACTGTGAGTTCTTTTCCATCTTATTTTCTCCCCTCCCTGTCATGTTGAGGAGAGAAGTGAAAGAACAGCTTGCTGGGCACCTTACTTCCAGCTAAGGTCAACCTACCACACTATCCTACTTGTTTTTCCCTGCTGTTCACTGACCATTCCCAGAAATGTTTGCCACTTATATTTCTGAATGTTGCTTGGCTTCAGTTCTTAATATTGGTTCCAAATGAAGCAACTCAAGCCTGTGGTGGCAGTTTGGAAGAGAAAATGTAGAAAACACGCATTTCCTCCTTTCCTCAATAACAGAATGGCAAAACTGAGCTTTCTGACATTACTTGATCTTCTTGCTTAGTATCTGAATCAATACTTGTTTCCTCTTCAGCACCAGAAGATTAATTATGTTTGTCAGTTGGTGTGGGAATCAGGGAAACATTATCCCCATGAATACTTGTCACTCTGGATAGTAGGTCATGTCAAGACACACTATCAGAGGATGTAGAATTTCCATCTGTGAGCCAAGAGTATTTCACCAGAGCTTAAAGTGCATTACTGGCAGCAGGAATTTTGTTTGTTCCTCATATCTGCAAAGTCCCGAAACTTCTCTCAGAGGTATGTGGAGTTTAAATTTTGTCAGTAATCTGTGTTCCTTCAGAAGAGTTTAAGATCCATCACAGAGGTGATTCATCTGGCTGGGTTACTGTTCAGAAGTATACACATGGTAAAGCTATTCACACAAATATTATTTGGATTAAAAATACCAGCTGACTTGAGAGAATACATCTTCAAAATAAAAAGGTAGACTTAGATTAGTGGTGAGTTGAACCTGGTTGGATGCCAGGTGCCAACCAAAGCTTTTCTATCACTTCCCTCTGCAAGAGAACAGGGGAGGGAAAATTTAACAAAAAGTCATAAGTTTAGATAAAGACAAAGAGAGATCACTCTCTTTGTGATGACTGTCATGGACAAAACAGACTTGATTTGAGAATTTAACTGACTTTATTACCAAACAAAATCAGAGCAGGATTATAAGAAGTAAAACAAATCTTAAAAACACCTTTTCCCCATCTTTCCCTCTCTTTCAGGCTCTATCTCTTTCTCCCCAGATGCACACAGAGATGAGGAATGGTGGTTACAGTCAGTTCATCACAGGTTTTTACTACTGTTGCTCAAGGAGCAGAGTCCTTCCCCTGTTCCAACATGGGGTCCCTCCCACAGGAGACAGTTTCAAGTCCTCCCCATGTGCTATAGCTCTTCATAAAATGCTGCAACATGAGTACCTTTCCAGGGGGTGCAGTCCCTCAAAAACAGCCTGTTCCAGTGTGGTTCCCCCACGGGATCACAAATCCTGCCAGGAAACCTGCTCTAGTGTGGGCTTTTCTCTCCACTAGTCCATGAGACCCTATCAGGAGCCAGCATGGGCTTCCCATGGGGTCACAGCCTTCATTTGTCCATCCACTTGCTCTGGCATGGCTCTCCTCAGTGGGCTGCAGTGGGCTGCTCTACAGCCTTGTTTACCTCCATAGGCTGTGGGCAGACAGCTGCTTCCCTATGGTCTTCACTACAGGCTGCAGGAGAATCTCAGCTCTGGTGCCTGGAGCACCTCCTCCTCCTCCTTCTCCACTCACCTTGGTGTCTGCAGAGTTATTCACATGTTCTCACTCTGCTCTTCTCTGGTTGCAGTTTTCATCTGCCCAACAATATTTTTCTCCTTAAATATGTTATTATGGAAGCATTACTACCATTCCTGAGAACACACGCAGGATCACTCTCGAGGAGAAAAGACAACGCAGAAAGAATCGCGTCTTGTCGATATCACCTGGAGAGTCTTTCTGCTGTACGTTCTGCAACCGGACTTGTCTATCTCGCATTGGCCTTTTTAGCCATCAGCGTGCTTGTAGCAAGCGTGGGTAGAGCCCCTCTCAAATCTTCGTTCGCGAAGCCTAGCCATGATGATGATGATGACTACCATTCCTGCCAGGCTTGGCCTTGGCACCAGCAGGTCTGTCCTGGAGTCAGCTGGCACTGTCAATGGTGGAAGCTTCTGGCAGTTTCTCACAGAAGACACTCCTGTAGCCCTCCTGTTACCAAAACTTGGACACAAAACCACAATACAACAGATAAGGGAATGGTCTGAAGCTGTCAGGGGAGGTTTATATTAGACATTAGAAAAAGATTCTTTACCCAGAGGGTGGTTGGGCACTGGAACAGGCTCCCCAGGGAAGTGGTCACTGTACCAAGCCTGACAGAGTTCAAGAAGTGTTTTGCATGAGACTCTCAGACTCTTGGGGCTGGTCCTGTGCAAGACTAAGAGTTAGACTTGATGATTCTTGTGGGTCCCTTCCAGCTCAGCATATTCGGTGTGATTTGCGTGATCTGTAATTGTGCTCAGAGAGCAATGGAGAGAGAATATGTGAGAGGAACGACTCTGCAGACACCAAGGTCAGTGGAGAAGGAGGGGCAGGAGGTATTCCAGGCATCAGAGCTGAGGTTCCCCTGCAGCCTGCAGTGAAGATCATGACAATGCAGCTGTAACTCTGCAGCCCATGGAGGTCAACAGGGATGCAGAGTTCCACCTACAGCCCATGGAGAAGACCCACATCAAAGCAGGTGGATGCACGAAGGAGGCTGTGACCCTGTGGGAAACCCATGCTGGAACAGGGTCCTAGCAGGGACCTGCTGACCCATGGAGAAAGGAGCCCACGCTGGAGCAGCCTGTGCCTGAAAGACTGCACCCCATGGAAAAGTGACCCACATTGGAGCAGTTTGTGAAGAACTGCTGCCCATGGGATGGACTCACAATGGAGAAGTTTGTGAAACGTTGTCTCCACAAGGAGAAGGGAAAGGACTCCTCTCTCTCAGCATAAGCAGCAACAACCTGTGATGAACTGACTGTAACTCCCATTCCCTGTCTCCCTGTGCTGCTGGTAGAGGAGAAGGTAGAACTTGGGAATGAAGGAGGGGTGGGTAAAGATGTTTTTAAGATTTATTTTACTTCTCATTCTCCTGCTCTGATTCTGTTAGTAATAAATTTAATTAATATTTCCACTTCTAATCTGTTTTGCCATGACAGTGATCAGTGAGTGATCTCTCCCAGTCCTTATCTCAGCCTATTAACCCTTCATTATATTTTTCTCTCCTCTGTCCAGTTGCAGAGGGCAGTGAGAGAACAGCTTTAGTGGGTAACTGGTGGCCAGCCAGGGTCAACATGCTACATCTATGCAATAACTTCTTTTTCTTCTTAAGAATATTATCACAAAGGTATTACTACCTTCTCTGATTGGCTCAGCCTTGATCAGTGGTGTGTCCATTCTGGAGCAGGCTGGCAATGGCTCTGCTAGACATGATGGAAGTTTCTGGCAGCTTCTCACAGAAGCCAGCCCTGTAGCCCCTCCACTACCAAAACCTGGCCATGCAAATGCAATAAAATAAAGATATCTTTGTACTGGTAAATTATCTGTTTCCTCAGTCATATTTTTCAGGTTCTCATCTAAATTGCCTTCCAGCTATCGTTTTCTTTTGACTCACGTTAGTGAAGGGAATCTTATGCACAAATACAAGTTAATTATCATTGCTTACAAGATTTTCAGACAGGTATCTATGTATGCATAAACACATCTATGTACATGTAGATAGATAGATAGATAGATAGATAGATATTAAATATGCTAATTTCCCCACTCAAGAAGCCCCTCTAGATATCTTCAGATCTTCATTATAATTCCTCAGAAACCCAATTAAAATTTTGGTTTTTCATTCTATCTTCAAAGCATCTGACAATTGGTAAACTCATAGATTCTAAAACCACTGCCTAATATGATCTCTGGGCTTTATTTTACCACTCCTATCCTCCAACCATCTGTCTCACTCCATCTGTTGTCTCGTCTTCTACTTAGTTTGAAAATTCTTTGGATAGGGTTTGTTTTCTTGGCTCACGTTTGGCAGAGAGATGCTGACCTCTAATAGACTTCTAAGAATTATGGCAATACAAATAATAGTAAGAATCAACTTATTTGTCAGTCAAGAAAGTATATTGCAATATAGTTGAATCAAACAGAAGGTAAGATAACTTTTGCAGCATCTGAAAGACTTGATTCTTGTGGCAATTTTTAATGCCTTACATTCAACGTATTTCTGTAATAGTAATTTTCAAGTGTCTGTATAAAAGCAGTAAACATTATTACACCTGACTGCGCTGAAATTGTAATACACTCATTAGGGCAATGCAAGTTAAATTCCTCAGTTTTCTGAGATTTTATGGGTTTATTTGCTTTTTTAAGTTTAGAGCTGTTGATTTTTTCTGGAAATTCTCTTTGCACGATAATGTAGGGAATGTTGGGAATGTGCAACATGATTAGTCTGAGATAATCAATGGGAAAGAATCTGAATTGACTTTTGCTTTATATTCACCTTACTCAACCTAATTACACTGGCTGTTTATATGGTTTCTTTTATTTTCATTAAAAAATATATTATTAATTAAGAAAATAGAGTACTGCATCCCTGCACAATTAAAGTCTGGTCAGATGTATCTCCATTTCCATTTTCTCCACAGAGAAGCTGTCAGATTTCACTTTAATTCCAAGACCACTATGAAAGATCACCTTAATTATAGGATTCTTGGCACGGCATTTATGTTGTCATTCAACTTGATCGATTCATATTGCTGAGTTGTCAGTCTAAAATGTATCAAATTTATTTTCAAAATGCATTTTCATTAACTATTTACCTGTTATTTTGCCTCTAATATAAGATGTGCCTTTCAAAAATCTTAAAAATATCTATACATTTTCAATTACAGATTTTGATCTTGACTCTCATTTAGAACCTCTTCATGTCGAAGCACTGAACCTAAGGAAATTGCTGCAGATTTATTCTTGGGTTTGACCTCAGTCAGTAAGGCTAAATGAAAACTATAAGGAAGTAAATTGTATGTATTATCTTATGATGTATATACGTATGGTCTAGCTTATCAGAAAATGTAAAACTTTCTTTGCAAATTTTCCCTCGACCATATAATACTACTATTTTAGAAGAGTTTAACACAGATCTGCATATGAAACAGAAGTAAATCATTAAAAAATGCAAACAATATTTATTGACTGCTTAAGAATTGCATACTTGTTACTCATTCTGGTGATGAATTCAGGTGACATTACAAAAATGCTTTTGTACATTTTAGTTTTCTCTGCTGGCAGAAGTATTCATATATAAAACCAGGTTTAAAAAAAATCCTATAGAACACTGTGGTTGGAAAGAACTAAAAAAAAAAAAGAAAAAAAAAGAAAACTACTGGTCTTATATACCCTTACATAAATATAAAAATATATTTTCAGTAGTTAATGTGTTGAAATAGCACATCCCAAGTAAAAAATTATAGTGGTAATTAACCAAAGTAGACCAGGCCATTATCTCTGAAAACTTCCAGCCCCTCTGAAAGTTGTGCTAAATCTGCAACCTGTAATAATATCTTGCTGATGAAATATTTTCCTTCTTACAGGTTGAACATTTGACTCACATGCTTGCCTCCTGCTCTATCAGAAACCTGGTGCAAGGATGAAGAAGGTTGTGAATATCAGCAAATAGAATTTACTTGTGCCCAATTTTAAAGAGATCAGTGAGTTTGTAACTATCTCACCTATAATTCTCTGTGATAAAGGAAAGGAGGCAAAAGACCAGAGGATTAAAAGTTTTTGGTAATATGATTAAATGCTAGTCATAGTTCAGTGTAGAACAAGTATACAAATATCATGAATCAAAGCCACTGTATTGTCTTTATTATCTTTCAGTTCACGGCAGTGCATCTTATTTTCTCCTTCAGTTTTCCTTCGTTTGATAAACGCCACATCAAAACACTTTAGTAGACTATAAAAAATATTTACAGACTTCTGAGTGCCAACAATATTACTGCAATTATCATAGAAGTGACGTACAGCATTAAAGCCATTCTTATTTAAGAATTTTTTATTTAAATAGTGCAGCTGAAAAGCACGATCAATTAACAGCATAACAGAGCCAAGGGAAGCAAAGAATCCACTTCATTGTGTAGGGCAGTTAATTTATCTCCTTTACTCTGTAATCCTTCTTGTCATAAAAAACTGGGAGGGCAAAGATGTAGCTCAGTAACATAAGGCTTATTAAAAATAAATTTTAACCCCACTTTTAAAGTGGTAAAACACAAATTAATTAGGATGCTGCCAAATGAATTATGCTGCTTATGTTTTAGAAGTGCTCACAAAGTTTATGTGGACTGAGTTTTAGGTAACCAGCTTGAAGTAAACATGCAGTTTATTTGCATTGAAACAGTCCAGCTAGAGTAAGATAAGCAATGCAAAAAAGGTCCCTGTTCATTTTCTAAACCAATATTTTTTAAGATACTTTCCTCTGCCATATTAATATATATTATGGGATAGAAATCATCTTAAATGAAATCTCATATTTCTTCTTCTTACATACTAGCAAAATTTTTAGAGAAATAGACAAATATGCATATAGTTTTTTATTTTTTTCCTTTAGATAATTAAATGTTGTCAGTTTTCATTGATAAATATATATTGGTCTTCAATGTGTCACCTAAATTCTCATCTTATATTTATTTTTGTCACTTGCTGGAGATTAACTGCATTATTTAGTTTTACCTATGATTTAAGGAAAATATTATCCTTTCTTCTAATGGACGAAGATTAAAAAAAATAAAAAAAAAAGAAATAAATTAAAAATTTTCTTAAGTTGTTCCCTGCCCCTATGTTCTGGAAAATAAGAAAGAGGTTACACTGCAAAATCTAACAAAAAACTGCCTTTCATGTTAAACAAAATTTCTGAATTAAATGGTTACCAAACCATGTTACTGAATACTACATAAAAGATAGAAGCATAAGAACACACAGAGGACTGACGGAAAGAGGAGTTACAGATTTGGCAGCTTACAATGCTGATCTGCAGACCCATGGTCTTAGACGCAGACCCCTCCTTTGAGTCAGAAATACAACTGGGTAATGCTTAAAACAAGTTTTGAGAGGTTTGACTACTCTGTTCTTCTCTGTTTCAGAAGAACCAGGAGGCACAAAGGCATGACGATAGTTACTTATTTTGAACTTTCTGCTTCTGTAAGAGTGGAAAGACACCTAAAAATTGATTTTCACATTATAGGTAAATATTTTCTCTCTTAGTCCATCTAATACATGTTTAGTTAATGATTTTTAGCAGGCAGAGGCTTTAAATTTGTGGGTAGAATTTAGTTGGTTTTTGGTTCCTCAAAGAAAAAAAAAATAGAATTTTATTTGGACATTCATTTCTTCTCAGATCCCATAAGCTGGCACCTTGTTGTAAATCACAGTAAAGCAGAAACGTCCCAGAAGAGATTCTACAAGTATAGTCAACTGTTTGATGTTAATGTGCCAGTGCAGAACCCTGAAGGTTAATAGAGGCACCATGCTTCTCAGAAGCATTCCTAATGTCTCATCCCCTGTGAATTCAGTTGTTTATCTCCATGCAATATCAGGGCTCCAAAGCATTCAAGTGATGAAAGATGTAACAGATAGGATTGCAATCTGAAGCATTCCTATATGTTTATGTGGCATATTTGCATTTCAGGCTTTATATGAAATTGTGAAATAACTTCTGATCTATTTATGTAGGTATGACAAAACTTTTAAAGAAGAAAGAATTGATTGTTCCTGATGGGCATGGTTACTACACAATTTTTCATTAACTTCCTTGGCTGCTAAGAGCCCAAATGTAGATCAAAGGATATTTTTGGGGAATTCAGACATCTCTCCTCTTTTTCTAGTAATTTATAATTAACAGATAAAATTAATAACTTTATTTTCAAGTCTCCCAGCATCTCCAGCTAACAACATGGTTTCAAAACTAGGTATTATAATTGATAGATCTTAATTTTCCCAGACAACTTGATTTTTCTTTAAGCCACAATCATATGGTGAGAATCTCTTTGCATCAAACTCTTCTTCTCCAGTCTCAAAGCAATAAAATAATTTATGTTCTAATCACTGCTTTTTCTGTTTGGGTCAACTGTTAATTTATTCTGTTAGTTACAGAACTTTAATTAGATCTGGAAGATTCTATGACTATTTAGAATGCAGGGTGAGCTAAGTTTCATTTGAAAAAGAAATCTAATTATTTTCTGAAAGTTAAATCTTGAATTTGCAAGCAAAATATTGTATGAAGAGCTGAAATGGAAGTTCATGCTGAAATGTGAACACTGGTTTTGACATGCTGTGGCTACCCTAACTTAAAGAAGACTTGCAAGATTGGAATGTTTTAAAGTTATCAAATAAAAGTCTTAGAGGAGCTAGAAATGCACTGGAGAAAACACTGAGAAGTTCTGGACAGGCAACAAAGAGAGGTAGATAAAAGATGGGGCTTTAAACTAATATCATGAAATACAAGAAACATTTATTAAAAAAGGAGATAGAAAAAAAAAAACAAACTAGAACAGGTAAAGAAAACTGTGTTGCTGGATTTTTTTATGTATCTTGTTAGATACCTGCTGTTAGGTGTGAATTCTTTCTCTTGCAGTTTAAATACTCACCATGATGTTTCATTCCAATAAGTGACTGATTTCTATGTGGGCTTTATGTTGCTTTCCTAAGGAAGCAAATCTATTTACTTAATCCAGCACATAAGTAACATTTATTTTTACTTCTGATAAAGAAATAGGAAACCTATAACAATTTTAAAATACTGAAACATTAATTGATCTAATTTGGATATTAGGAAAGTGTTTTGTCAAGCGTATTTGGAGGGTGGAAGAAAAAAGAAATTAACTTCCCTAAGGAATTTTTTACTTGTTTCTAGATAGTAGATAATTTTAAAATTTGCAGTTCAAGTGTCGTAGGTGTATTTGATGTATTTAGAGTAAAATAAAACCCAGCTATTTCTAAAATTTTAAAGAGGAATTAGTTGCTTTAATAGCACCAAGTGTCTAGGAGTCTTTTGAATTCAGGTATGGCAAAACTTCATCTAACATTGCTGTTCAAGAGACCATATAAATTTGATTCTATATTTAAGTTAAACTTGTTCATCAGTTATTGGGCTTGTCTGTACATATAGTGAAATCACAGGTAAAGTCATTATCTTAAAAAAACCCTTATTTTTTTAATTGCTTTGGACTGTATTTGTTGAGCTCCAGCCAAGATACTGACATAGATCCCACTCAGACAAGAGTTTAAGTCTGTGCTTAAGTCTAAGCACATACTTTTATCTGATTAAAATTCTAGATGGATGCGGCAGACTTCCAGCCTTCAGTCTTAATACAGTTGGAACTCACAATTGGATCAGAAGGAGTTATGCTTTCAGTAAGAAAAATATCAATCCTGAGGGATAGGTGTTTGATGTTATCCCAGAAACAAAGGAAAAGGAAAGCTTTGTATACATTATAAAAATATTTTTACTCGTGAAAAAACCCTTTTCTTTGCTGTGAGAAAGTCCAATCATGTATTCTGAAATCCTGTTTATATTGTACTCAGCAATCATTTGATAATACTACAGAATCCATAAACCCCAAAGTTTCATGAAAGTTATATAAATGGATGCTTGTCATTGTCTCTCACATAAATACTTCCAAAGACCAATGAAAAATTTCTCAGAAGTTACTTTGTTTCTTAGTGATTTCCTTGCATAGTTTTAATTTGTCTTTCAGGGAATACAGATGTTATTTTTCACACTGAATTCTGATGAATGTATGGTTGACTGAGAGATGCGTATTCTGATCTTTTACAATCACCAATGAAAGTGGAAACAATATTTTTAGATGACTTAGTATTTAGGTTACCCCTACGTGCTAGATCACCAGTGTGTCCTTAATACACCATTTGAAATGAGAGTCTATCATGAATAGTGCTGAATAGCAAAGCAGACTTCAAGATTTTCTCAGTTCTACTCTGCTCTGATACTGGGGTCCATGTAAGCCTGGATAATCCATCTGCTTATTCATCCCTTCCTGTAAAAGGTAAGAGGCAATATTATTAACAAGGATTGGGTTATAACATTGTTTTACAATATACTACATAAGAATAATTCTCTCTTTCAAATTTAAGCACTCCAAAGTACTGTATAAGCAAAATTGTAAATAAAGAGTTGAGATGATAGCCAGTACTGCTGTATGGATTTGTCCTAAATTCTCATGAGTCTGCCACAACTGGGTACATGTGTTTTATTTCTGTTATAAGAATTATTAAAAGAGGCTTTTGGCCAATAAACAGTAATGTAGTGGTGTCATCCAGCAGAAAACTTTAATGAAATTTTTGCCTAGTGCTAGGCAAAAAATACTATTCCTTACAATAAATATCTTACAACTTTCTCTCTCTGTGTCCTTTTAATGACACTCACCTAATAAAGATAACATCAAGTATTGGTAGCTATTCAGTAGAATAAAAATCCTGGAATGTATTCACTGTAGAAACTAAAAGTCTCATATAAACTTCAATGAACTAATGAGAAGAAGAGAAGAACCTGTTTAGAAGGCTAGGTCAGCATTACAGTTTTAAGAAAACATTGTCTTATTTCGGAATAGTAGAATTTTGGTTCCTGAATGTTGGGGAATCACCTTCTCTTAAATTTTATTTAATTTTTATAGGTTTTCTGATGGTTCAATGTGATTTTAAGATGAATAATTTCAAGCCTACAAGGGCATAAATAAAATATGATTTCTAATGTTTGACATATTTTCTTGGCAGCAGAAAAATTATCATGATGAAAAGTAAATAAAATGACTGATATGCTTAAATTAGTTTTTGAACAGTTAATATTGTTTTATCACAAGTCTGAGTATTTATGTATTTCTGTACCTTTTTTTTTTCTTTTGCATGAGATTATATAATACTGCTAAAGCAGTTTAATATATAAATTCTGATTGGAATCTGGCATTTAGAGGTGGGCTTTCTTTAATGGTTGAAATTTCAATGTTTCACATTTCAAGCTTTTATTTTTCTTTAAGCTTTCCAAATTGAATTATTTGAAAAGTGCTATTAATGCCTAGCAGCAAGTTTAACTCTACCTAATCAAGTATAGACATACAAAAACTTAACTAGGAGATAAAATAAGAACACTTACCAGCTAAGAAAAAATAAAAAAGGAAAGTGAAATGAAATAATGGACAAAGATTTAAAGTCACTCTCTGGAAAAGGAAAGGAACAGAGAAACCCATAAGGTGTTGCCAGTCTATAAATAAGCAATTAAATTTATTGGCTATAGCAGAAGAACTTACACGTTCACTCGTGTGAATACAGGCTACACAATCTGGCCTTGAAAGACTATTTATGAATAAAGAATTCAGGAACATAAAGCACTATTGATTTGCAAGATAAAAAGAACTAAACTTTGAATGAACTTAAGGGACCTTTTTTTTTTTTTTTTTTTTTTTTTTTTTTTTTTTTTTTTTTTTTTTTTTTTTTTTTTTTTTTTTCAAACAGTGGCAGTTTTGTACCAGTTATGCATCTAGGAAAAAAAAAAAAAAGAAAGTCAAATGCTTTTGGTGATGATCATTATGGAGAGAAAGCTTCTTTTATAAAGTATTATTTTTAACAGTTATTTTGAAATCCACCTCCTTCTTGCCCCATCCCATCTTTGACCTTGTCAGTTTTAATAGGTTTTAACTTTTATTCAGCTGTCACATTCTTGCTATCATTTTCCTTACTAAAAAAGTTACCATCTGTCTGAACCAACAATATTTTCATTGTTAAGGCATCTTCTCCCACAACTTATGTCTTCAATTTCTAATGTGAATCAGAATTCTTGGAGAATGTTGTCAACGATCATGCCACCAATCTGATTGAATCAGCCTTGACATTTTGCCAATTAAACTGTGCACTTTAAAGAAAATTATAAATAGCACTTGCTTTGTTATGAGGTTTGGTATGGCTCACTAGTAGAATGAAACATAGAATTTCCTTTATTTTTTTTGAGATTCATGTAATAATAAGAATTTCAGTTTTATGGTCTAATTATTAAATTACTTTTGTAGTAGTTTACTTCTATGTAGTAGGGTTTTTTTAAAAAATTGATACTTTTAGAGGGTTTTTTCAGTATCTAAATTATCAAATTAATTAAATTAATAAAACATATGTTTGCATAATTCTGGAAGCATGACATAGTATAAAAAAATGTTCAGGCCATGGAATCTATGACAAATTATAGTGTTGTCTACTTCTTGCACTCTAATTCCTGATTCTAAAGTACTCACAGTCTCTTACTACATTCACAGATGTGATAATTTGACAATTTTACTCACTAAGAGAATTTCCAAAATATATATTGCCATTTTAAAACAAAAACTTTTAAGGACTTGAGAGGAAGTGGAAGAGAATGGAAAGTACAAACGTGGATGGAAAGAATTTTTGATAAGATTTACTTCTGAGAGTTTGTTATCAGGAAAATTGGTTTCATCTGGAAGAAATTAGGAGCCCTTGGAGACTTCAGTATTACTGCCAATATGTAAGATATTCTACACTAGCTTTTTTTCATAGACCTTTGAACAGTTTAATCCTGCAAGATACTGTATGTCTTGTCTCCTCCACATGCAAAGTTTTCCAATAAGGCTAGTCAAACATTTTCCAGCAGAGCTATTCTTCAGTGTAAAATTATGTTTCTACCACACAGATTTCTTCCTAAGAAAAAGTCTGCTTCACAGAATGTTTCTTTGGGAGTTTTTGTCCTTAAAAGCTAGGTAGTCCAATCTTAATAAATGTCAAAGAAAAGGTAATATATTACTACTTAATAACTCGTTTGTTTGCTTGTTTTCCAGTTTTCAAGTATAGGTACGTCATATGTAACTGTATAGGTATGTGACATTACATATACATGCCACACCACATGTAGACATCACATTGTCCGGATGTGCATGCAATGGGATGCCAGATTCAACGTGCTGTCCTTAGTATACAGAAAGAAATAAGAAAGGACTTTACTCACACTAAGAACCTGAATTTCTGCGTGTGAAGTGTTAATTGTTGGCAAAGGCTAATCCAATCTTCTTCATTCAGAGTGGGAAAGAAGAACTATTGCTCTAGGCAGCTGGTAATTTCTCTGTGAAGCCTTCCAGCAGATGAACATCAAAACTGAGACAACTGACTTGATGAAGTTATTCTTTAAATCCGAGCTCTGTTCTCCTCCCAGTTTTTAAGCTGCTTTGGACAGTTCTGTTACCTATTCTGTGTGTTTCAGTAAGGAGTAGGTGGAGCTGCTGATTTTGCATTTAAGCAGTAGCTATTTGCCTGCAAAAAGGGCAGACATCACTGACTATGCAGCAAAGGTTCTATGTACAACCCCTGGGAATGAACCCATATCTTGCAGAATATATGCACATATATTTACAGTGGGGAAACCTTGAGTAGAGCCATGGAAAAACACCACAAAATTGTCTTATATTTTCAACAATAAATGCAGCTGTGGTACTAAGTCATAGTTCCTTTCATGAGACCTGACCTACCTATAACACAAAACCTCAGTTTATCTCTAAGCTGTAATTTTCTTACATTAATAAAAGCCTAGTACAATGTTCTGGGCACAGAAGTGACATAGTATTTAATATTAACTGAAGGGTGATTGTAATTCTTCTGCATATACACACAATGATTTTCAATAAATGTAAACAGATAAAACTGAAAAGCACAAGCAAAGACATTGCAAACATACAGGGAAAAAATTATATAGTTATAGAGCAAAAGATGACAGAGAATATATTTTTATTTCCACTTGGCAGAGAGAGATTGACCTTTGATTCCTGTAGCTGGGACATAGAATATCTGTATTTCATGAGAAAGCAAAAGCTTGTGTCCATGACCAATGTTAAAGGTTTCATATTTCTAAAATCTGAATCTCATTTATTTTAAGACAGTATTAATTTTAGGAGAACTATCAAGCAAGGGTACATTTTTAAAAACCTACAGCAATTTACATGAGGAAACCTTTATTTCTTGTGTCAATATTTACCCAAATTGAGACTATCACCAATCATTATTATGTTCTTTCTCACCTTTTAAAACAGATACTAAAGCAGAGGAAAAAAAAAAAGTACAGCAGATAAGATACTTTATCCCATGGTGAGAATAACAATCAAGATGAGACTTATGTAGAATGAAATTTGCATTCCAGTCAATGTTCATGTGTATAATCAAGTACTGTGTGCAGTTAAATGAGTCTGTTGTCTTGCTATAATGAGTATCTACATCCATCCTAACAGTTAATGAGGAATAAATGACTTATTATCAATGAATGGCAGTACCTAAATAGCTTTGCTACAAAAACAGAATATTAATATGTGTAGCTAAAATAGATCTTAAATGATAATGGACTTATTCAGACTATTAATTATTTTAAAAGCCTCTAGTAAGGTTTACTGCTTCTGGGTGGAATTGGAGCTCAGCTGGTTCAAGTGCCCTTATATGTTTGCAGACAGAGTTAACAAGTGACCCTTTAAAATTGCGTCTTAGAACTAAATGGGAAAAGAGTTTTTATGAAATGCCTGTGCTGCCATGAAGAATCAGACCAGAGATCTCTCTAGTTCAGCATTTTATTCCCACCAGAAATTAGGCCTACTCACTTCAGTGGAAGCAGCAAGAACTGTCTCTATAGCTGACCTTGCATTTTAACTGACTCACCTTCTAATCATCAACTGAGGGTGAGCCTGTGCCCTGAGGCACAAAGGCAATGCCTTTTACTATGTTTTTAAAAAAACCAATGTTTTCTAGTACAATGGAAAGATCTCATTGTCACATGAATGTCAAAATAAGTTCGTTAATTTCTAAGCTCTTGGTCTCAGTGATACCATGTTCAGATCACAAAACTACAACTATTGCAGAAATTTGGCTTGTTCAAGTATTCCAGGCAGTGAGCAGATGCAGTGACCTCTTATCTACATAGACTAACAAATTCTGGATGAAGAATTAATTATAGAATTTCTTTTAATTCTTCCCAGTTTTAGCAAAGTTCTCAGCTATTAGTTATATCTAGGAAGCTATTCCCAGAGCTTGGTTTGACTCAGGAAAATTAAGTATCTCAGATAGCCTTAGTAAAACAGTGGAACACTAAGCAAGCTTTGATTACATTTACATTTAAATGTCACAAAACTCCGATAAAACTGCCTGAATTTATTGATCTCCAGGTCACAAATCTAGGCATTTTTATTTTCAGAATCTTCTACTAAGCTCAGGAAATAATTATGGGTTTAAAAAAAAAATAAAATTGCAGTGCGAATCATGATTATAGTTATTTTTATTGGAATTCCCCTTTTCTCTTAGATATTTTGAAAACAATACATATTTAAACTGTGATTCTAGAAGAAAAGAAACTCCACTCTGATGCTCTAAGGTAATTTTTTTAGAATACAACACAAGAAAAATGTTAAACTTCACTGTAAATTCATATGAGTACATGGGTCAAAAATTCGCACATAAATTTTTATGTAACAAACATCACTCTTTCTAATCTAATCTAAACACACAATATGTATGTATCTATGCAGCTAATTAATGAGTGTTACACTGGGCTAAAAAGTATCTGTATTTAAATTTCAGATAATGAGTGTTTCCAAACAGCTAGTTGCCATGAGAGATTTTCAGACAGTTTTCAGGAAATTTCCATAATAAATTTTTGTTATATATCTTTTTCTGATTCAGAGAAACTCTGAAACAAAAGTAAGCTAAGAAAATGAAAAAAGTATGTGTAGAAAAGAATTAGAAATATTTTATTTCCCTCTACATATTTTTTCATGCTTTCATTTCAGCTGAAATTCAATCTTCTCAATACTATGTTGTTTTAAGATAAGTCTCCTTGCAGATATTATACAGACAAATCACAAAGACTGACCTGAAGTCCTAACCAAAGTCATCTTAATCTGTGGACATTAACATTTAGCTCAACTCAGTGTGGTGTCTCAGAGAAAGAAAAAAGGCTCTCTCTTGCTGGTTTTTATATTCTGTTCAAAGAGATACATGGCAGACTTGAAGTACCTAAAGGGGGCCTACAAGGAAGGCTGAAGAGGAACTTTTTACGAGACTATGTAGTGATAGAAGAAGGGATTATGGTTTAAACTGAAAGAGGGTAGATTTAGATTAGATATTAGTATGAAATTTTTCACCAGGAGGGTGGTGAGGCATTGGAACAGGTGCCCCATAGAAGCTGTGGATAGCCCATCCCTGGAAGTGTTCAAGACCAGATTGGATCGGTCATAGAGCAACCTGCTCTAGTAGAAGGTGTCCCTGTCAGGGTTAGAACTAAATGATCTTTAAGGTCCCTTCCAACCAAAACATTCTATGATTTCATTATTCTGCCTTTCTGTGACACATTTTGGTAGCTAGTTTCCTCCTTAAATAAGCTAAAACAAACTGGTGAATTAAAAGACATGTAGACACCTAATGTCAAGATACTTGAGTAGTTTCTGTTACACCCAAAATGTCTTTATAGATTTAAAGGAAATACCTTATGTGTAAAGCCAGTAATTTATTAGTGTAATTGAAATATTAACAGTCTAATTGAAGACTTATTAATACAAATAAGAGAGGTTAAATAAAAATGGTTATATTAATCTATCAATTTATGCATATTCATTTAAATATTCATATATTAAACATGTTATTTTTATAATAATGTATTTATACACAGAAAAAGTTTTAAAAGAAAATACCGTTCATAAATGATTAATGACATACTACTACACTAAGGACTTTGTTTTTCAGGTCTTAAAGATGACCACTTGGCTCCAGGATGTGCAAACATCAAATCTTTTCTAAGAAACTTCAGCAACATGTGCTTCATACCTTCTTCCCTAGGTGTTTTTCAAAGTTGGAAATTAAATCTGAATTGCAGACACAATTGGCAAATAATTCAAATCTGTGCAATAAATCAGTCAAACACTAACAAAGCTGTAATTCAGAAGATGCAGTCAGTTCAGTAAGAAAGACATTTTCTTGGATATGTCACTGTTGCGCTGGTGCTCATGCAAGGTTTTCTTTGAAATACCAAGGATTAAAGCATTTGTTATTAAAAAAAAGTGAGAATCCAAATATGTTTCATAAGATCATGCAGTAAAACACTTGAAACCACAAAGTTTGTTCTGTTGTGTGCACCAGACACCGAATGCTTTCTGAAAATTATGTCCTTTTTTTCAGGAGTAGCATGAAAAAATGCTTCAAAAATACCAAAAGGCTTCTCTTTTGGCCTGTGCAAACAAAAATATAAGAATTTTCAAGATAAAACAGGCATTGGAAACATTGATGAGTTTGATTGATACTAAGAAACAAAAAAAAAAGGGTTGGTACTAGAATAGTGGAAGCAGCTTCTATTGTAAAAAGCACTGTATCAGATTCAGATTTTAGAAGGTATTGTTTTGATGTTAGGAGTAAACAAATAAAAGATGTTTGATAAAAATTTTCCAAATTTCCCACATCCTAAGTTGTCTTTACATGTAGTGTTCATGAGACTGAAAAGGTGCCTTACCGTGCTAGCAGCAGAAAATATCATGGTCAAAACAAACTAAAAGTGTGGCAGTACTGTGACTGCAACCTAAAACCAATTTTTAAGGGAAGTGTTAAAGAGTATGACATAAAAAGTGGTTTAAGAGTAAAGATATGCTTTTAGGTTTATTTAAGTAAGAGAATTAATATGCAGAGTTAGTTTTGGCATATAAACTGTTCAAGATTCTGTGTCCATTTGTTAGATGTAGATAAAATATACTGCTAAAGTTTCCTTGATACTGCTGAAACATTAGGGAGAAAACGTTTGGTAAAATAATAACTTCGCTCATTCATGTCTTTGTTATTTAAGATTAATAAAGTTATTTTATGATTTATAGTAACACTAGGGAATCTAGCTTTTTTTCTAAAGTAAAGATATAAATCTCTTTTTTTGAGTTATTTTTATGATGAAATGAATTTTAAAGTTTAATTTTAGTATCTGGTTGTCAGTTACTATCCATCAGTTATTCTTTTACACTTTATTATAAAAAGGTTTTCCCTGATGCACTCTATTTCATAGCTTTTTCAAAGAAATCGCATGAAAAGTGTGAAAGCATTCAAGAATCATACATGCCCACATAAAGTTAAATATACTTTTTATCTCCATTGCATATTTATTTTATGCAGAATGTCACTTGATTCACAGTGAGTTGGAAATTTGAGTGTTGCTTTTCATATCAAGTCACACATTAAAATTATTATCTGGTAACTAGAATTATTCTACTGTGATTGAATCCATCCCCAACCCCTTTAATTTTGCATGTTTCTACTGTGGAAAGCAGTCTTCAGGCATACTGTGTAAATGTGGAGCAATAGGTTTGGCATCAATATAGTTATTAACATCTTCTCTAGCAAACCAGAATACATCATTAATTAATTTATGTTGCATTAATATAGCACATTGATTTTCTAAATTGTTGCAGGGATAAGCATTATCACTACAATTGTCAATTGATACCTTACTTGTAAAAAACTCTAAAATCATTAAGACATTTTATGAGCAAGATTCTTAGTTAGCTAGTATATATTTGTTCACAGAGGTACAGTGAGTTCTGTGTTTTATGGGCAAATGGATGGTAAACTGTTGGTCAAATCCTCTCTACCATATTAAGGACAAAATAACTCACAATACATAGCATAAGCTTTACTGAATTATGCTATGTAATTCTGAGTATCTCATAGTAGTCTTAGAGAGGACATTGACTTACTTAAAGAGAAGGAAATATAATGGGCACATTATCAGATGGAAACAGAGAAAACTTTAAAAAGGTTTGTTTTTTTAAAGGAAGACAACAGAAGTTATAATCCTAAGGGTAAATTTTCTAAAGGTCTTCATTGTAGTAGAATATTAAACTAATGATTACCAGTGAAACAAAAACTTTGGAGCAAGAGAACTGCTTTCAAAAATTGGATTTACGTGTATTCAAAAAAATGTTCCCATGTAAAAAACTGTCTGAAATAAAGTAAATAAACTGCTTCTGAAATTTATAAGAAGAAAATAATATTAGCAGTGCACATGGAATCAGGATTCCAGCACAATCCTCTTTACCTCTTTTCCTTGTGACCAGGGCAAGAAAAGCGAGGGTAAAAATGCTCATCTCAGAAATTCTTTGGATTCTGACAATCTGGAAAATTATGAAAATCGGATGTTTAACCAGGCAGTCCAGAGGTTGCTCTTTCTGATTTATGTTTTTTTTAAGAGAAATCTAACTTCTAGTGTAATTGAATAATGGTTATTTCCAAGTAGCTCCATCCTGATATAAAACCATGAATTTCTATTTTTACAGCTGAGAAACTGACTTGCAAGCTCAGCAGTCCAAGCTCAAAAACTCACAGCATGTGGCACCAAGCAGCACATCAGTTTGAGACAAAAGAACATTTTTGCTTCATTTTTAATATGTGTAAATATAGTCTTGACTCTTTCTTTGAAGAGAATAAAAAAGTTTTTTATTTGGAGTTAAATATTTTGATTTTCAAATTTCCTTCTTTTCAGGGAAGTTTGAGACAATGTCAGAGTATCAGTTGTGTTTTTTCATAGATAACTATTCAAAATACTTCTAACCGCACTTGATTTTTTATTTAAACTAAGGCAGTTCATTTCAACTTGGTGAGGCAAGTCTATGTCTATAAAACCATATCATGTAAGTGAGGAAAGCATGTCCAAGTGTGTTTTTTTTAGTCTATTTATGAATTAAAAAAACATGTTAAATGCACCTATGATGAGATGTTGAGTCAGCCAGAACATCTTGGTAAGTCAAATGTTGCTTAAAGCAAATATAATAGAAGCCACATGAAAAGGTCACATACTATAAAGATAAGTTTTAATAAAAGACAGAATCAAAATAATTTTTTTGTTGTTGTTTTTTAGGTAGAATATACCTGCTAAGGCAGACGATAAAACATAAGTAAAAAAGCAATCTCACAGTCCTTTCTGTCCTTAAAGGACTGTCTCTCCTCCAGTCTGGTTCTTGGTTTAGAACTTTGTGCCTATGACAAGTATCTTTCTCACTAACACCCTTACAGTCCCACCTACATTTCTGTTTCTTGCTTGTCCCCAGAGAGATCATAGGAATTTTTACTGCTTGTTTGGGTTAGTTGCTTTTTTAGTCTCCCCATGTTGCTTAGCCACCAAGAGCCTTGTTCAGCTGACTATGCTCTCTAAGATGGAATAACATGTTCCTGATAGTAATCAAGCCATGGGGTCAAGGCAGTCATCTCACCCAGTCCCAGAGTACCGGTAGAAAATAGCACAGACTAATCAACAAGACACACTATTAACCATATTTTGGCACTATATGCAAATATGTATTGCAATGGATTTTTTTCCTGGTTTGGTTGGTTGGTTGGTTTTTATTTGTTTGTTTTTGTTTGTTTTTGTTTGTTGTGGGTTTGTTGTGGGTTTTTTGTTTGTTTTTTTTTTTTTTTTAGAATTTATTATTTTCATAATTAAACCTAATGTTGTCTGTACTTTAAAAGGATGAAAATAAGTGATGGTTAAAGTAATCATAGATGTTCAGCTTCATCAGTCTCACAGATCTTCCATGACTGAGTAATATAGCTATGTAGTTACCTTGATTTGATAACTCCATTTTACAGTTTTACTCTCTACCCCATACTCCAGCAGACCATTGGGTCTATCCTCAATGTAAAATGACCTGGTTCATTGTATTAGCAAACATATACATTACTTAATCTTCTACTCAGTTACCATATAGTAATATGATAAATATTGATATCTAATTTCACCAGCTGTCAGAGTCTTTATAAATTTCTAACAAATCCTTTAGTCATCTGCAAGCATCACCTCTACAATTTTGATTACTTTTGTCATTAAAAACTCCCCAAAAAAATAAACCAAAAAGCCCCCACTAAAAAAATCTTAACATTAAAGTCAAGTTTGTTGCTTTTGTAAGTACATCAATAAATGCTTTTATAAGTACAATATTAAATAACTTAACACATAAGATAGAAACAAGATATAAAGGCTGTAATAGTCATTGCTTGTGTAATTTGATGAAAAATTATTCTTTTTTATAAAAAATACATGACCAGTGACCAATTGAAGTCTATGCTATATAGATCATTCACAAACTGGCCAATTTTTGAAATATCTAATCTCTTGGGACTGGAAATCATGTTTCAATAGAGCATTTCAGTGAATCCTGGGAAATGCATCTTATCAATCTGAAGCATATTTTAGAGGATGTTCCTCTTATGGTCACATGAAGCAGAGTGGATCTTCTTTCTTTTTGGTTTCACAGATATGTTTAGTTCTCAGTACTTCAGGGAAAAATCTTACATATTTTACTATTGAATTTTTGTCTATATAACTCAAAAAATATTAGAAATCAAGTTTAAGCTAGAAATATGTAATGAAGAAACACAACATTTTTTGTGTCTCAGTCATGCCTCCTAAACATGTGGGATGTCAGTATTGCTTACTTGTCTTGTTTAACTGTTAAAGAGAAGTACAAATAATAAGGAAATAACAGACACAACATTTGCACCAAGAAGGTCAATCAAAGTGCATCTGGTCACCAAGTCATATGAATTCTTTCTATGCTCTGCTGGGATCACATTTATAGATGGCAAAAGATATGTCTCCTCACATGTTGTAATCAATACCTTCTTTTCATAAAATAACGTCTGAAGAAAAAAAATCACTTTTTTTCTTTTTTTTTCCCCCAAAACTGTTTACAGAAACAACTGAGAAATATACCATTGCTAATAATTCAAATTGTTTATTAGATATGGTTGAATATGAAGAACAGTTGCATTATGTGACTTTTTTCCCCCTTTAATCACTTACATATAGTCAAATTTTGCAATATGGTGAAGTAGAATAGTTAAATGGCCTGGTATAAATATGAAGCTCAGAACTTATTTAATCAGTATTGTAGTTAGTCTTTTTTCTGTACATAGTGTCTTTTGTTTCATCTTGATCTTTTGCTAGTATTGTAAGTAAACTATTGTAAGTAAAATTAATTAAATGGATAAATTATTATAGCAACATATACATGTAAAGGAAACAAAACAAAACAAAACATGAAAAAACAACATCAGGTAAATTTGAATAGATTGAAACTTATTTTTATCCAGTGAGGGCTAAAGGAACAGGATTCACAGTGTAAATCTAAATTTAGCTTCAGGGTTATTGGAAAATTCATGTCCATGTAAGCAAGTTGGTCCAATTTCATTTATTGTAGCCTGTTATCCTTATAAAGCCCACTGAGGCCCTTCCTGTGAATGCCATCTCATTATTTTATGTTTCAGTATGGATAATTTTCAGGTCCTTTACATGAAAGGTATTTTATGGAAATAAAGTGACTTGAATTTGTCATGGAAGAGTAGGGGAAAACTTACCTTTCAAGTGATTTGGATTTTTCCCTTTAAAATGTTATCACATGTTTTCAATATTCTGTTGCTTCCTAGTATATGCTATAAAGAAAGAAAAAAAAGGGAAATACAACTCATAGAAAAAAGTTTATGTTTCTTCTATTGTGTTTCATTTATAGCATCTTCTTTTTCCTTTATTTCTACCCACTCTTTTCCAGATGCTGTTTGTAAATGAAGTGTATATTTAATGTACACCTATTGCAGAGGAATTAACAGCTAATATTAGAGAGACATATGAAGATGGATGCAATGTTAATCAAACTCATATGCAGTGCACAAGTTCTTTATAATTTTTCAGTTTTAACAGCTTTATTTCAAGCAGTATTTTAAACTTACTATCTCTGTCTCTCAAGCTTCTACTATGCTTTGAGGCTTTGGAGATTTTTTTTGGAGGAAAAGAAATTTTTTAATTTTGTAAAAGAACCTGGAGCTAATGGTTTTCAGTTATGCCCCGTGCTTTGGTAACTTCCAGCTAATCATTAATCCTTGAGCAGTGATCTGAACTTTGGTCATTATTACTTAAAAAGTCACAAAAAATGTTAATGAAATCTAATAAATATCTAGGTTACCCCTGGAGATCATGGCTCCTGGAATAAATAGAGAATAATGCTTGACAGTCTACAGTAATTCATATTTATGAATGAAAAAGAGTGAAGTAGTCTGCCTGCATGATTCCTAACAGGCAATGTCACTAAAAGCCTGTGAGAAAATATTTATTTCTGTGTTGTCTCCTGATGTAAATATTATGAGGGAGGGAAAAAAAACCTTATGACCAATATCTGTGGATGAAAATCTTGTTAGGGAAGGGTGCAGAGGAGCAAAGGTGAAACAGCCAAATTTGCCAAATCGGTGTCAGAAATAAAGGACTGTGCTATTTCTTCAGATATCTAAATTTGTCATCAACACCATAGCACTGATGAAATCTGCTTAGGCCAGTGACAGCTTTGTTTGCTGCCTGCTGCATGACATCTGCCCTTAAATTTTCAAGGCAATACACAGAAATGCAGCTTTCTAACTCCCACTACAGTCCAAAGAAACCGCTGCTGGCCTGGAACCCAAGTATTTTACAAAAAAATTACCTAGAAGCTATTGTGTGTCTTTTGTCAGTGCTCTATATCAGAATTAAAAACAGATTGTTATTAAACCAATAACTTTATCTGTGTGACAGATATTCTGTATTTTCATCTGTTACAAAATACAAATGAGAGAGCAGATATTATACCTACTTCAGTTATAGGTCCTGGCTGTGGTGCACAGGATGAAATGTTTGCCTTGGACAATAATGACTGTTGCCATTGAGAAATGACCTGCAGAATAGCAATAGTGTATACACTACTTCATATACCACAGAATAGTCACAGCATATAGCTTTACTCTATGTCTGGTGAGAAGTTATCCATTGTTTTCATGTTTCTGGTCTTTCTCAGCACCAAAGAAAGCAATTCTCTGTAGCTTGTTTTAATGTCAACATTATTGACTGCTGCAAGTTGAGGATAGGAAAGAATGCACATACCTACATACACTTCTTATACCTCAGACTTATAAATGAAGGTAGGAACTGACAAGAAGGAAAAATTTACAAGTTGCTACAAAACATTCTGGAAGACTGGGAGGATCCTGGTGTTGCATGTACATGTCAGCCTTTTGCTGGCTGGACAACTGAAACTAGTCCTGAGAGAGGTTCAGCGGTGTTTTGTTGCTAAAAGATGAGACAGTTCTAGGTACATTTACTTAACTCCAGACTCTTACCGAAGCTCTCCAGGAGATGAGTCTTGCTGCACTGGGGTCCATCACTTCTTGTTATGAAAAGAATCATATCGAGGTCATGACTTAGGACAGCTCAGGACCTGGGTGCTGCTATTTATTTCTATTATGAAAGATTCAATTATCTGACTATTGGAAACTTACTTGCCTTGGCAAGGTGGACTTAGTAAGGGTATGTTTTTAGACATCCAAAAGTAATTGAAAGCCAGTCTTCCTAAGTTGGACTAAAGTCACCTTCCGTAAGTCATTGGTACATACTTACATCTGCAATAAAATTAATGGGCTTTGAATGTCACAGATGGTTATTCCTATCCAACTCTACATTTTAAAAATTACTAGAAGTATAAAGCTAGAAGCAAAGCTCAGCTACTCTTAATATAATCATCTTTAGGAAGCCTTTTGGAGAATATAAATTGTTTTTTTGACAAATGGTAACGTAGTGTCATATATTTCTCTTGTTCTTCTTCTGTGCAGCCTCTTTTTTCCAGGGTGACTTGGTTCTCCCAGGAAATTTTTCCCAAATAAAACCACCATACTTGTATTTACCTTTTAAAACAGAAGAGAAGGAAGATGAAGGAAAGGGGATGATGAACTTTCAATTAGTTTGATTTTCATTCCAAAAGTTCATACTTCTGACTGTAAGTGAATAGTGTAGTTTAAGTTGCATTTCTGTCAGTTTGTGTTATGTTGTTCTGGTCTGATATAACATGATTTGGTCAAAATAAACATGAATTAATCAAGCATCTACATTTGCCTTTTTTAATCTGACAGAGCTGCTTTTATGCTATATTAAGAGCAAAGCTACAGAAGCACGAAAATTTAAGCCCCTTGATAGGTTTTTTTAAATTCCAAAACATTATTTAAAGTTTTATAAACTGAGTTTAAAATATTTTTTTATTAAGTTAAGTCTGTTTCTTGTTCATGCCTGTGCATATTTTCTCAGGAAAAGTAATGAGAAAATGTACTAATTGCCTTCACTGTCACATAAATTTTGAAATCAGAAGAGGATTAACGGTAATATTTTCTACTCTTAATATTCTATATTTGAAATAAAAGCAGGAGTTGTAGACTGAAAAAAATACATTTGGTTCTTCTGCAATTAATACTTTAAAAAGATAATGATATATTAATTCTTCAAAGAAGTGTTCACATTGAACCACATAGTGAGGCAAGGATTTATAATGGTAGGTTTAATGCTATAAAAATGTTGTGATTACTGAGAGAACCTGAGAATTATGTTTGTTCATTCAAATGCAGATTTATCAATACTGATCACATTTTTGCCTATCTTTAAACTTCATTCCTCAGGAAGAAGGTATCCGTGGGACACATTCTTCTTTCATGCTTTACACAAAGAAGGAAGCAAGAAGCTAACAGTGTAAGGGAAACAAATCACAGTCCAGGGCCTTTGTTTTCTCTGAACAGAATATGTGGAGCTTTAACTAGAAGGACAAGAAAGTATATTGCTTTCGTATGCACTGCACTTCTCAAGAATGAGGAGCCTTGCCTATTTCGATACAAATTAACATATTTGTTTGAAGGTAAGATGCTATACTGATCCTATCTCTCATGCTCCATGAAATATATATAAATATATATATGTATATATATACACACACAACAGTAAAAAACCCACACATGTACATGTTTTTTCTCTGTGCTTTTAAATAAGTGTAAGTGCAGCAGTACATTTCACTATGTGCTCACTGAAAACAAATCAAAGGATTGCACTGACACACTATTTAAATAAATCACAACAACCCTTAGTCAGTGAGCAAAATATCCAAGTACAACATGGATCTTGAAACATTCAATTTCCTTGAACAAAAAATGGGAACCCGGTGAAAATACAGAGAGGCTGCTGCTTTTATAAGTGAACTAGAATGAATATGTTTGGCTTAGATAGAGGCTATATCTGTGGAATAAATGTCTTTCCATTCTGATATCTGTGGTTTCAGTATGTCTACTGGAAAGAATAACTCCAAAACTACAAGAGCTGAACCTAAGCCTTTTTTCTTTTCTCTCTAGAGTATTCATCCACAATTCTGCCAACTTGAACTGCATGGAGAAACAAGTAATTACAAATTGTACCACAATTAGTTTATATATGGGAAATATAGATCTGAAACTAAATTTTCTAATCAAAGCATTACATTCTGAGCCAGCAACAAATTAGTTTGATTAGTTATTGTGCAAACTGTTGGCCTAAGAAGCCATCTGTAAATAAAGACAATTGGAAAAATATTGGAGCTTATAAACAGCCGTAATATTAACTTGCTTTTGCATTTTCTCACCATGTAGTGCCAATGTGACATTGTGGAATCTGCACAGTAACAGTGCATTATGAATATGTAAATATGCCAAATATGCTTTAAGCTCCAGTCTGGCATGTTGATAAAACAGAAAGTTACTGCACGCTCTGAAACTGAGCATTAAGCTCTCCACATTTGCTAACATTAATCCAAGCTACACGCTGTACTGCAGCTTGAAAGATGTTCAATTAAAACTCATTCTGCCTGGTATAAATTACTATTATTATGTTGTGAAAGAAAACCTGAAAATATCTGCTAACTTGTTATATGCGCACTGCCCTTACTCTCACCTCACCTCCTAGTCAGTGATTTCAGAAAATTGCCTTTAGTTATTTAAAATCCTGTCATGAGCTGGTTTAAGAAAAACAATGAAGAGCTGAATACATGCATAACTTTTTGAGAATTTTATACTTTAGGCTACTAGAAAATAACTGTTGGCAATAGCTGTATTTTGAACACTTATTTTTATTTCCAGGGTGGAAAAGTTTACTTACACACACAGGCACACACACCTATTTTATCAGACTGATATTCACTGCTAATGTCCATCGATTTGTCCTAAACTATAATAAGAACAATCAGATACAAAGTGACTTTCACATCTCAAGTCACATAAAAATAATTCATTCGCGTATTGCTTTGATGAGAAAAAAACCCCATGCAATATTGCGGTCATTCTCACTAATTTTTAATAGTCAAAAAGTTGAATTGTATAGATGAGCTATCCAAGAATAAATTCTGTTTTCTCAGACAAGAAAGGACACATGTAAATACCTAAATTATAGTCCAACCACAAACTGGTTATTTTATTGCTAAAAATGTCATATTAATCATATGGAAAGTTTAATATTAGCACAGTTAAGGCATATTTGAAGCACTAATCCAGAAAAGTTCTTGTAAATACTGATAAAACCAGGCAAGTGTCACTGTATTTTATTTCCATAAAAATTATTCTAAACATCCTGAATTTGAAAATTAGAAAGGTGCTTAAACACATGTCTAACAGATATATAGGTAATTTTACTATCATCCTCTTGTACTCAATAGCAAGCATATGCTAGCCAACATTTTCTAAAATATGGCTGACTCCTGGGAGTTTTGCATAGCTTAAAACAGAACACTGGAATGACCACAATTAAAAACTTGGCAGTATTTTCAATGCCATTACTCCTCAAACTGCCAGTGATAGCTATAAAATCAAGCAGATTTTACAAAAACGTACAAGGACAGCAGTCTTGTATGCTGGATAAGATCTTTCATATTTTTGAGTAGTATCTGACAGGGTCTGTGAGGCTTTCAGGGACATCCATCATCTTTCTCTGTTCTCTGGTAGTACTTGTGAGTTTCCCGGTACAGCATGAGAAATATCTGCTTGGGAAAGCCTGAGCAATGGCTCCCTTGGCCATAGGAACCTGTGTAACTGGCTAATAAAGTGTTCATGGGGTTATTGAGACCTCAAGGGTGTTGCTGCAGGTGTTGCTACAGCTCAGCTCTCATTGTGGTTTTACAGTGAAGCAATCTCCCGATCACTTCTTTTTCAGAAAGTGCAGCCTAGGATCATGGTTCCTGCACTCAGCTTACTGGTTGGAGTATACTCATTAAACCATACTCTATCATAGGAAATCCTCACAAGTCCTCGCAAACATAAGTTCCCTAAATTCCAGCCCTATACATCCACTCCTTTTGTGCAACTCTACTGTCTCATACAGGCATGGCTTAAAATCTTCTAAGCATTTTTAGGGCATTTAGAGTTGCAAGCAGGCATCTTGATAATTATTTTAATATTAATTTGTATATGTCCTGTTAATTTTTAAAGAGATAAGCAATGAACTATAGTTACTCTGTAATCAATTTTCAACTTGGCACAAATATTTTTTACCATTTTGTAGACTGACCTCAGACTAATTGAAATTTGAATCAGCTAAAACAGGAAATTACTAAACTGCAAATTATGTAAATCATAATTGTAATTCAGAATTTGATAGATCTGGATTATAACTGAATGAACTTACTGAATTTATTTACCCAAGAGACTTCTATTACCTTGATATGTTTGGTGCCATCCCTGTTGACTGCAAAACTTATTGTCAATAACAGCTGACTGATAAAAGTTCTTAAAAATTACAGTCCTAAAGTCAAAAAAAAAAATCCAAACACTTACCCAGTAAGTGTCCTCTGGTTTTCCCTATAAGATCGTACTTCTCTTAATTTACATTTTAATTACTTTTAAGGCATTTAGCAATTTGCAAATATCATACTAGATGACTAAGTGAGAAAAGTAGCAAAAATTATATCACATTTTGCAAAATGCCAAGCTAGCAGACAGAAGATCTAACTTTACAGATCTAGGCCTTGCTGTCAATTGCCATTATCCAAATCACAAGATTTTTGGAACATTAAAGAAAAGCCTCACTGTAATAATTTTCTTTACTTCGATAAATGTACTCAGACATAACCTAACAGTCAGACAGAGGAGATAGGTTGTGAAGCATATTAAGGACTGGTTCTTTTTCTAATATGATTCAATCACAAGAGGAAAAGAAAACCACATAACCAAAATTTTTGCAAATACACACAAAAAAATGTAATTGGGCCATTCAGCACTAGGTAGCATTATTCTTCTGCTTTTTACTATAGGATTGTGTGATTAAAATAGTGTCAGACAAAGGTTTCTTCCTACACAGAATATTCTGTAATTCTGTGAAATATGCTCGTATATGTCAGATCCCTTCTAATTTAATTACTGTGGGTAACATTTTGAAATATGACTAAGTTGCTTAGGAACCATTTGAATCATGGCCTGTACTTTTAAGAGTTTTGGCAAATTTCATCCTTTTATATAAACTCATTTCTGAAATGAAGGACAAAAGTCTGCATTCTTTCACACAAAAAAAAATGCACTGGCATCACAAAGGATTGCATTATGATCATCTTTTACTAGTAAAGGAGAAAAGAATTGGAAATCAATGGACCAAAACAAATCCATAGAGAAGGAAGCCTAAATGAGGGATAAAATAATGACAAGAGGCAAATCCTTAATATCTTTTGGTTTCTTCAAAGGAAAAGTCAAACAGTGGGGATAAGTGAAGCAGAAAGGAAAACTGTACCACTCTGAGTACTACTCTCACCATTTCCTGCTGCAACCTCAGGATCTCATCTGGCAACACTGATCAGGTTCAGGACTGCATTGAACAGATGCAGCCATAAATGGGAACACAGCCTGTTTTGTTACCTGCAGGAGTGGATTTTACCTGGATGTGATACTTGTGTTTTACTGCCCTTTTTTCATTTCTTTTTTATTCTCTCTTTATTGCATCCCCTTTATTATACCTTTTTTTCTTTTAAGAGATTCTTTAGTTTGAGAAGTAGTTCCAAAGTATGCACAAAATTCTACCATGCATATGCCCTCTAAATTGAGCGACATTTTTTCAGCAACTGTTATACTAACTGCTTAACCCACCCACATTTCTCCTTATACTTTTTCAGTTCACCACATCTGCTGGTTTGTTTGTTTGTTTGTTTGTTTTGTTTTTGTTTTTTTAATAACATAGCAATTTTAACATCTTGATTATGACAGAATTAAACAGACTGCCCAACAGAAAAACTGTGTCTTATCTGGGACACTGGAAGCCATAGGTATCATAGTACTATCATCTTGTACACAGTGGAAGAAAGAGAAGTACTTGTCATACACTAATTTATTGATGAATATCATGATCACAGCAAACTGCAAGCATTTTTAATGCTGAATTTGCAAAAGAATCACACCCAAATATACTCTGCGGAGGTCAAGGAGACTAAGATGATTCCAGGGGAGGCAAAAAATGCAATGGTCTATTGGACTTACAGGTTTATTTTTAAAGGGTTTAGGGTTTACATATTCAACATGGGGTTGGAACTATTACAATTTATTACAAATAGAGGGGGTTTGGGGATGACATAAGGGGAAAAATCAGGTTAACAAATTTGGGGTCTTAGCAATTACCTCATGGGAAAAACTCACTTTATCTTAGGGGATTCTACAGGGGGAAACAGGTAATCAGGTTTACAGTGACTCAGGGAACACAAGGGGAGAGATAAGATACAATAGAGTTTCTGCAGAGGTTTGATGAAATCCAGGTGTGGACCCTCTGGGCTGAGGGGCAGAGCAATCAGCAACTGATGACATCTCGTCTGCTTCTCAAATTAAGGCTTTTTTTCCCCTACTCTCCTAGCCCAAGGCTTTCTGAAAAGTCCACTCAAATCCTTTTCTGCTGATGTCATATTTTGGGATCCAATAATATTGAAAGATTATTTACTTCTATTAATCTGGTGGAAATCATATGTTAACAAAAAAAATGCACAAGAAACATCCACCAACCAACCAACCAACAAAAAAAAACAGCTTTAGCCTTTGATTCATAGTATGATAAAACTGCATAAAACTGCAATTGATCATGTGCAGGCAAACCAGGTCTGAGAAGAGGGATTGTGCTCAAAGCAGAGAAAATGTCTATGAAAACCTATGTCTATGAAAAGTTAATTGAAGACCAATGTACTTCATGGATGCCTAGAAAGCAGAAAGACTTCTAAACTGTTTACCATCCAAAAAAAAAAAATAGTATCAGAGAGTGAAACAACAACATTACGTAAAGTAATCATGTTATGAACAAAACTGCAGAGTGGAATGGAAGAGACAGAGCTCCTTTCACATTTTCCTGGATGAAAGCTTCTCAGGGTTCAGTTTGTAGATTTGACCCTAGCTAATGCTATGAATGACTTTTTAATTCTTTCTATCACTGATGTTACAAGTGGCCACGACAAATTCAAAAAATGCAACAGCTAGTTATCTAATTTCGTATCAAGACACCAGCAGAGAAGGAAGCTGAAGATGCAACAAGTACTTCTAGAAGCAATGGCAGGGAAAAGAACCACATTAGGTAGTCACACAAGTGAGAAATGGACACTACAAAGTACTAAGTGTAGTGAAATATTTTTAAGTTTATAATCTTTAAAAGCAGAAGCAAAAAAATTGTCTTTCACAAATCAGAAGTATCACTACCTCCCTCTGTATTTGTTTTTAATGGTTTTTCATATACAGGTGCTAAAAAGTGTATTCTCTTTTACGAAGTTGTTATTCAAATGCAAAATCATTTCCCCAATAAAAAGCTCAAAGGAGCCTCATATTATAAAAATGCAGTTTCATAGAATAACTTAATAACAAGATAAAATATTTCTAGATGCAAGCTGTCACCTAGGAACTAGACTAAAAAGTACAGATGAGAAGGAAGCTATACACAGATAACAAAATGCCATGACTATAATGTATAAAATTCTTTCAGTAGGAGCAGAATACATCTTCAGAAAACTAATGAAGCATTGATATGTCTACGAGAAAGAGGTATAAGTTTGTTGAACTCAACCGGACAAGGCTTAATAGAGATGGGATCTAAGCCAAGAGATTAATAGTCAATACTAGATGATCAAAAAAAAAAAAAAAAAGAGAATAAGACAGGGAACAATGAAAATGCAATTGCCATTAACAAGAATGTTGATAAATACATGTGACAAAGGACACTGTCTCAGTTATGGCATTATAAATTACAGGATATATATTTTTATTACAGCATATATAAATTACTGTGTCTGTCATTGTAGAAGCATAGTCAAGATAGAACCTAACCTAGAAAAAGCATGCTCATATTTGAAAATGCCTAAAAATTTTATCATACAACCAAAATTACTTGGATTCCCTCATCGCAGAAGCAAGTGGTTATGAAGAATTGAAATGCTAATTTCCAATAATTGATAGAATTAGATTAATTATATTGTCTTTTAATAAAATGTGTGTCAGAGTACCATGAAGCAATATAAAAACTAGTGGTCTAAATCTATACAGAAGTACAGTCTCCTTTCTCCAGAATAAAGGTCAAGGCCAAACATTAATTTCTGCTCTATTTGTAACCTGTTTCCTTTAGGTGAATGAACACAGATACTACAAAGTCTTTCTCCCTTCAAATTAAGTTCAGGTGAAAGGTATTATTAGGCCCAGTTTTCAGTCCAAAGAACATCCAAAATCAGTAAGCTATTCATAAAAAGTAATTTATTATGTGTTTCTGGAATAAAAGAAACCTGCTTGTAAACCACTGCAATATGTCAATTCCATAAATATATTTTTATAATTTTTCCCCTCCTTTTTTTAACCTAACAATGTATCAAGGAGATAAAATAGAAAATATGGATAAATACTAATAATATCACATCAATGTAATTACTTATTCACCTAAAAATTGATACCAGTTTTTATTATGGTGAAATACAATTTTTTTTTCACTGTAGTCTCTAGAGGACAGCAAAATTAAAGAACTCTAGCCAACAGACCATGAGGGAGAGACAAAATAACTGCTAAGTAGAACTTATCTACCTTACAGCTAAAGGCTGTTTGTTCTCCCAAAACAAAACACTGAAGGCTTTAAAAGCCTTATAGAAAACCCCTTAACATCAACATAGATAATGAAGTGCATTGCAGAAACTTATATTCTCAGATAATTTTTAACACACTTCAGTGATAGTCCAAAAGCAAGATAAACTAAAGAGAAAACTGTTCTAAACAGAGAACTGTTCTGTTATGAATTTATTTTGTATGCCTATTCACTTTTTGTACAATCTAGGACATTCTCTGAGATCTGACTTTTTTTTCTGTCGTATTTTTAAACTGTGGTTTCTTGACAATTAAATAGCGGTCTATATAAGGTCCAGATGGCAGGTTTTTCTTTTATAATCAAGTGTAGTTCTTCCTTGCTTCTGAAACATGATTAAAGCAAAATTTCTTTGCATGACAACATAAATGAAAAATAATACAATGTATGTATTTTTCATGATATTTACTTGTGGAATGCATTGAATACAGTCCATTATAATGTTTTTATTTCTCCCTCCTCTACAATTAATTTGATTTATTCTTCTTCTTTAAAAGACCAACAGCATTTCTTACATTTGTTCAGTTGTATTAGAGAAATTGATCAGCTTTCCTGAAGAAAGGGAATGAAGGGAAAACCAGAAATTGTCTACCAAAAAAAAAAAACAAAAAACAAAAAAACAAAAAAAAACAACCACAACAAAAAAAAAACCACAACAAAAGCCTCCCCAAATAAAACAAAAACAAACAAACAAACAAACAAAAATAAACCAGCAAACCCACAAATCTTCCATCTTCTTTCTACTTGATGAACCCTGAAGACCATCTTCCCTCCCTTTTAACAGTGCCTCCATGTAAGACCATTTGATAGTCACAAGTTAGATGACGTTCTGCATGAGATCCCTGCACTGCCCATGGGGATAGTGCACACCTGATCTCTGTGGCTGCCTGCTTTTTCCATGTACCAACTGGTCCTTTACTTCCTAGCACAATCTGGGACTAAAGATTTGCCTTCTCTACCTACACTAACAACTTTGTAATATTTGCTGATGAGAAGGGATATCCCATTGTGATTTTATTCAAAAAATGCTTTGGGAGTCCATGGTTCCACCTTTTCAATAAGGATCTAGCAAGTGTAGCATTTATCAAGGGCTGGGGAGCTGTAGCTTCTGTTTGAATTGTGATGGAAGGAATCCCAAAACCACACTGCCCAGAAAAGTGAGCCTACATTGAATATCCTTGGCTGGAATAGGTCAGTGTACGGGCAAGAATTTAAACTTAATGACATAAAAATAAAAATAAAGTAGAAAGTATACTTGTGAACTTTAGTGTTGTAAACTCATTGCAGGTCTAAGGCACCTTGTTTGATTTCTACTCCCTTGTGTCATGGGTGGGAGTGATACAAAGTTATTAAAAAGCAAAGCCTTGCTGGTGAGTCTTGAGCTATAGAAAGAACTCCCTTGCTTTCCAAACCCCTTCTCAGAGAGAAGTCTAGGTGTAGATGGATCCAATTTTAGCCTTGTATTGTGTTAAAGATTTAAATTTAAAGGAATTATAGAGGAGGGATTGAACAACTTTTTCCTTGTAGGTTTTTAATGATTGGAAAAATGACAATATTTATGTAAAATGAATAATTTATTTTATACAAATATTCAGACAAAACATTTTAATAAGAATTATTTACTACACAATACAAATGTTAAAAATCTACCAGTAGAGCATAATATAGCATAAAGTAGTATAGCGCACTGTAATAAAGCAATTACTGAACCAGTTATATTAAACCTAGCAAAAAGAAATAATTATTAAGTAGAGATCTGAAGTAACTCACCCATACCAATTCTCTCTGTCTCTCAACCTCAAGGAGTAACCTAGGTGGGCATCCCCAGCCAAGGGAGGAATCTCCACATGTACACCCCAAGAAGGGTTATATCAGAAAAACCTGACTGTATGCAAAGCAGTTGGACTTTTATAGTACAAAGTGATTGACTGCTAATCACACCTTTACAGGCCAACTATCAGCTTATCTGGCAAATCAAACTTCAAAAGGCAGTGTATTTGGAGTCTGGTGAACCCAGATGGTTTTAGCATAATTAACATCAAGACAACACCTTGGCTTCACCAGTTGATCTTGCATGATGTCGATTGGATTTCAGGTCTTATCAAGGTGGGTCTATCCTGCCACACCTTGGCATTATTTTAGAATCCTGTGAGGAAGTAGTGGACTGAAAATAAAAGGAAGGAATAGAAAACTTGTTCTTTACATTCAGCTTTGCAGAGAGGCAGGAAAGAGCAGTCTGTCCATCACGATTCCTACTGGAAATAAAGTGCTTTTACACTCTGCCTTCAGATGATAATACTGTATTTTCCAATGTAAGCCTTTCTGAACGAACAATTTTTCTTTAGTCTGTAACTCCAGTCTCTGAAAAGTGTTAGAATTTTGGTGATTCTAAATCTTAAGCTTCCTAAGAAATCTGTTCATAACTAGGATCTCAAGAAAAGAGAAAACGAACATTTGTAAACCTGTAAGAAAGTTTTTGTGAAAAAACCCCCACTATTCAAAAGCTTAGTGTGTATTTATAATGCATTGTATTTAATTGATCTAAACATCTCTCTATAAATTTAATTACAATATGCTTATTAACTTTGTTAACACAATATGTTATAGTAACTCTAGAGACATTTTCTGCAGGAGAAAGTGACTTTCAAGTGAGTACCATCCAGTTGCAACACTTGAAATACTTTCGTATACAGAATTTAAAAGCACACAAAGCTCTGTACCTTCATTCGAACTGGTAATACAACCGTGTTTTCAAAAAATGTATATTCTGTAAATAAGAAGAGTTTTGCACATAAATGAAGGTCTATAGATCTCAATCTATTTTCAAAGCTTCTAAATATTATAACTAATAGTTGAAACAAATTCTATTAGCATATGAGTTTCCATAATTATTAGTAGCAAATAAAAGAAGAGGTAAGGACATGGTAATTTTAATACAAATTGTGATTCCCAAGAAAAAAATGAGTGAATAATAAAGTTAAACATGTATATCTATATATATTGGCCAGTCTCTTCGCAA
>NW_020955697.1:1064892-1093912 GCF_003031625.1 Empidonax traillii
AAATCTATGCCAATATGTCTAGTTTTTGTTTGCTTTTTTCCAATATTTTGTTCATTCAGTACCATATTTTTTTTTCTTTTTCTTCCGCCACCCCCCCCAGCTTCTTTTGCTAACATTTGACTTTAAAAGGTAACATTGAGCTGACACTGAATTAAAACTGAATGCTGTCAACAAATTGTCTTTGTCAGGTAGTTGTCTGAATAACTATGTAAAAAATTTCAACTATCTCTTTGATGAGTACTGCATCTAAATAATTTAACATAGCCCTAATCCTTGAAACTATAACGAGATATGAGACAGAGAAAACATAGTATGGTTCGAAAACAAGCTAAGGGCAATATTATTCATTCCTAAAGGGATAATATGGCATTGATGAACCTTAAACATGCTAGCAAGCAGTAAAAGCCTCTGTATCATTTAGAGAGCTCTTATAGAAATGTGTTATATTCTTTGAACTGAATAAATATGTTTTTGTTATTCTGGCATTACATAGGTATGTCAAGGACATTGAAGAATCATCAAGTACTATAAATAAAAAAATTGCTGTTTGGAAGTGCATTCTGAAATCTGTCAACACAGGAAAAGTATTGAAGGATTTCTTTTTTCTCCAACATATACAAAGTCATATTAAAAAGATGTCGAGGAAGTGCCTAATTAAATAAAGGCTAAATACATAGGAGGAAGAGCAACCAAATGCTAGTTAAATTTATTTGCATGTCATTCATAAAGGTTATTCCAATCACTCCCTTAGGACACACCAAATTATGTAAACTCCAAGAATTCATCTGAAGGAGGAGAGAGAAGTAACTTCTGATAGTGTTTCTAGTGATAATAATTTTATTTAAAAAAATGTATTTTTTAAAAGCACAGAAATCATGGATAAAATAAGACAAAAAGAACAATAGTCCTTTTCCGTGTCTTAAAAATAATGATCTGTGAACACAAACTCTCTTGTTATTGTTTGAGTCTATCCCTGGCCCTTATTTAGCAGCTGTAAAATGTAAAAGGGCCTTAATTTATTATCTTTCCGCTCATCTTCATCATGTTTGCAGTGCTCCCCTGTCATCTCACAGGTGGGAAAGCTATACCTTGAAATATCATAATGTCATTCTGCCATTACATTACTGACTGCCAAATAAATTTTCACAGCCTGTAATTCAATAGCCCTGCAGTGCCATTTGAAGAGGTTTTACAAGCTTAATGGAACTGGAACAGAGAAAAGTAGAAGGGTTCAATAAAAGTACATCAGTGTCCCATCTTTGGCTGTGGTTGGTAGCCTACATTTAAGAGTATAAAAAAAAAGAGCCACCCTGAACAAGGTTGGAAAGGACCACAGTGGATCATCTGGTCCAAGCTCTCTGCTTAAGCAGGGTCGTCCTAGAATGTATGGCACAGAATTGCATCCAAACAGTTCTTGAATATCTCCAATGAGGAAGGGTCCACAACCTCTCAGGGTAATCTGCTACAATGTGCAGTCACTTGCATAGTAAAGAAATTCTTCCTCACATTTAAGTGGAACTTCCTGTGCATGTTTCTGCCTGTTGCCTCTTTCCTATTGCTCAGCACCATTGAAAAGAGCCTAGATTCTTCTTCTGCTAGCACCTCCCCCTTTAGATATTTGTGCACATTATTGAGGTTACCCTTTCAATGTCTCTTCTTTAGGCTGAACAGGCCCAACTCCAATACTATTAGTGCATATCAATATTCAGCTGACCTAAAACCTTGCATGCACAGACCAATAATGAAAAAAATGATGAGCAAACATAGCTTTACATGTAAAGTACTCTTATTACATGTAAGTATCTCTTCATGATGTTAATTTTTGTTATTAAGTAAAAAAAACCAAACAAACCAAACCCAACAGTTTAACTGTTTAAAATATACAACATAATGCATATCTCATACAAACATAAAATTGTCAAGGTTGGAAGAGACCTTTAGGATCATCAAGTTCAACCACCAACCCTGCACTACCACTGTAACCCTTAAAACAATAAAGTGTATTATCCAGCTCCAATCTAGATGCCTCTTAAACACCTCAAGGGATGGTGACTCCACCATCTCCTTATCCAACCTATTCCTGACTACCCTAACAGTGAAAAATTTGTTTCTAATATCTTATCTGACTCCCTCTTGTCTTAGTTTAAGGCTGTTTCCCCTAGTCCTCTCACTGTAGGCATGGTAGAAGAGACTGGCCCCCATCTCACTACAACCTCTCAGGTATTTGTAAAGAGTGATGAGATACCCCCACCGGAGCCTCCTTTTCTCCAGGCTAAACAAACCCAGCTCCCTCACCCACTCCTCATAAGACATGCTTTCTAGATCTTTCATAAGCCTTGTTGTCCTTTACTGGACAGGCTTCAGCACCTCAGAGTCCTTTTTAAAGTGAGGAGTCTAGAACTGGACAAAGTGCTGACGTTGCAGCCTCACCTATCCCAAGTACAGTGGATGATCCCTTATCCTGGGGCTACACTGCTCTTGAAACAGGCCAAGACACCAATGGCATTCTTGACCACTAGGGCACACTGCTGGTTCATATTGAGCCAGCCATCAACAAGCACAGCCATGCTCTTTTCTGCTGAACAGCTCTTGAGACACTCCTCCCTCAGTCTGTAGTGCTGCATGGGGTTATTGTGATCCAACTGCAGGACCCAGCATTCACCTTATTTAACCTTATACTGTTGTCCTTAACTCATTTATTGAGGCTCTTCAGGTCTCTCTGTAGAGCCTTCTCACCCTCAAGAAGATCAACGCTCCCACTCAACTTAGTGTAGCCTGAAAATTTACTAAGGGTGTACCTGATCCCCACATTCAGATCATCAGTAACGAACAGCCCCAAAACTGAGCCCTGCAGAACACCACTAGTGACCAGCAGCCAACTGAAGTCAGCTCCGTTCACCACAACTTTCTGGGCCTGGCCATCCAGACAGTTTTTTACTCATTGCAAATTCAGCCTTTCAAGCTGTGAGCAGTCAGTTTTTACTAGGATGGTGCTACGGGAGATGGTGTCAAACACTTTACTGAAGTCCAGATAGACCACATCCACAGCCCCTCCCTCATCCACCAAGTGGTTCACTTTGTCATAGAAGGATTGGTCAAGCTGATATGCATGGTATAGTCTAAGCCCCAATTTACTTACTTCTGTGCACCTATTAGAAAGAAAAATGGTAAATATAGTGATAAAATAAATTAGTACAAAGGCTGTACTGATTTTACTCAGATATTTCACAGAAAAATATTTTTGAGATTTTTTTTAATGAAATAAGTTGATATTAAGTCTTAGAATGACCCTGCATTTTCACTTTTAATTGGTATTTTTTATAATATATAATAAATGTTGTATTAAAAAGAAAAATTAACTGTCCAAACTACTTTTCACTTCAATTCTATTTTCTGGAAAATTCTGAAGTTTTCAAGGTGCATTCCAAAACAAATTAAATGTAAACATCAAGTGTCGAATCTCCTGGCAAATAGCTCTTCTACTCTAATTTTATATGATAAATTAAAAGGAAAAATGACAGCAAAGACTGAAGAACTACTAATAGAAATGTAGTGTTGAGTACTATGGAAGAATGCTTTCTTCAGAAATGTATGTGAATAGGTGGTCTTAAATAGTATAGATATAAAATTTTAATTGCACCTGAAAGTTGTTAACAACATATTTATTTTAGTGAAGTGTATATTCAAATGCATATTTCACTAATTTAATTGCCTATATGTCCCTCTAGACATATATTTATTTAGAATATTTCCACTGTCTCAGGGAGTATATCACTGATCCTATGCTTATTGCCTTCTAGTATGATACACTGGTTTTGGTATAGTCTCCTGAGGGGACAGGAACGATGGCTTTGATGTCAGTTTCAGTGATTCCTCAGTATCAAAGGCAAGAAAAATTAATGATAACAGTGAAAGGAACTGCAAAAAAACAGCCCTAGAAACCTGAATTTCACATTCCTAAAGCATATGCCTTACAGGATTGCCTCTCTGAATATCACTGCTAGTTAAAAAAATAATTTGATAGTTTACTTTTATGTAGCAAGAAATATAACCTTTTATGCTGGCTCTGTTGCTAATGGGTAGCCTGTGAGCAATTAAGAATTTATTCACAGTTTTTCCTTTACAATTTAACTTGATGAAATGCTCAGAAGAATGCTAGGAATTAAAGATATAGAAAAAAACTTACCTAGTAAGTTATCATCTTTTTTTTTAATTTATAGAATTGTTTTAGCTTTTGCCCAAAAATTCAACTAAATACAATGAGTTTCAAAATAAGAAAACATTATGGATTTCCTTTTTGCTATAAGCACAAATTGTTTTCACAACAGACATTATGATATTTTTAAAAAAATAGTCCAAATAAACAAAAACCCCCAAACACCATCCCCAACACATTAAATTATGTGAATTAATTGGTTAAAGAAAAAAAAATAAAGAAAAGACTAAGTTGCTTATATAAAAGGATTACTGAAGACAATCTCAAACACTGTCAAAAGTTCTGGAAAGTTTCAATTAATATATGTATTTCTAGGGAAAAACAACAATCATGTTCGATGTTGTTAAAACTATAGCAGGTAATACAAGGAAAGCTAAGTGTTGTGTGTTTCTGTATCTGTTGGAGTTCTCCCAGTATGAATGAGAAATTTTGGCTTGTGGCAAATAGCTTAGCATGTGATACTCGGTTTAGAACTAGGTTGCCCCCTCCTGAAGGACAGGATGCCATTCAGAGAGACCTGGACAAGCTTGAGAAGCTGAGAAAACCAAACTATGTATCCTCAACCTCATGAAAAGCAGCATCACCAGTATGTCAAGGGGGGTGGTTCTGCCCATCTACTCCACCCTGGTGAGATCCTACCTGGAATGCTGCATCCAGCTCTGCGGCTCCCAGCATAGGAAGGACATTGACCTGTTCAAGCAAGCCCAGAGGAGGGCCACCAAGATGATTAGAGAGATGGAGCACCTCTCCTATCAAAAAAGGCTGAGAGAATTGTGTTTGTTCAACCTGGAAAAGAGAAGGCTTTGAGATGACCTAATTGAGGCTTTCCAGTACCTGAAGGGAGCCTACAAGAAAGGCAGAGAGGGACTTTTTACAAGAGCATGTAATGACAAGAAAAAGGGGAGCGGCTTCAAACCGAAGGAGAGTAGGTTTAGATCAGTCATTAGGAAAAAAAAAATCTTTACTGTGACGGTAGTGAGGAGCTGGAACAGGTTGCCCAGAGAAATTGTGTATATGCCATTGCTTCAATAGTACAAGGTCAGGTTGTATGGAGCTCTGATGAACTAGATGATCTTTATGGTCCCTTCCAAACCAAACCATTCCGTGATTCTGTGTGATTTTGTGATTCCGTGAAGTTATTTACACAGACTGTAGTTTAGAATACATACCCTATATAAGTACAGCTCAAAACAAAGGCATAGTTATGACACCATTAACATTTGAAAATTAATGACAGTGCTTAGATGTCTAGCCACTTTCCTGACTTCCACAGTCAAACAAATCTGGATACACTTTTCAGCCCACATGGACATCTTATACACCTGTGATGTAGTTCTTCTTGGCTTGTATTTGCTTCCAGCAGAAACTATTAGCAGGAGTTCATTTCGGTTGCTAGTTATCAAACATTGCCAGTGCTTTAGTTGTTTGACATACAGACATATGGGATAATGGCATTTCTAGTTTAATGAATTTTTGCCTGCTCTGTGAAAGAACTCTCCAAGTCTTGCTGAACACATTAGTATTGAGGCAGCATGTTTGGCATTTATCTTGCTTGATGATGAACAACAGGGAAGAGCGCTCTCTGTTTTTTGATAAAATCCTACAAAGTGAAATTTGAATAGAAAATAATTCAGTTGAAAGGCTTTCAAGGAGAAGTAAACAGTATATGAAGAAAGACTTGGAAACTGCCTTTGAAAGTCTTTGAAGAAGAGTATTATTATTGCCTTGAAAAGTCTAAGGAAGAAGACAGAAGCTTCTATAATCTCATTTAATTATAAATTCACCAAGACAGCAGTGTAGAATGGTGTCTGTAATGTCTTAATTCATTTAACTCAGATCCCATCTACTACAAAATTGTAAAAAGAAAAAAAAATTCAACATACATCCTGTGCTCAAGCCCCTAGTCATTGCAGTGGGCCTCTGCTATACTCACTGTCTATTTTTTTTTTTTTTTTTGGTGTGGAGGAGCCACATTGCTCTATATTTGATCTCACAACTGCACAAAAGAGGAGAAGGATCTCTTCTCTGGACTTGCTGCACAAACCATTTTATGTTAATTGAAGAGTATTGAATAAAGATTAACATTTTTCTCTAAACTTAAACTGATCCAGAGAGACTAGTCTTAATGTAGTAAATAACTATTTTTTATAAATGTAGCTGGGCTCTACCACATGACAGTTTTGATTCAGCCTTTCTTAAAAAAACTCAGTTGATATACGTATTTCTAGGAGGTATCCATGTTAACTTATTAAATACATAATTGTTTTGGAGGTTCTCTTGGCCAAATGACTATTGAATCTAAATGGAAAAGAATACTAACAAGAATAAAACCTTTTCTATTCCAAATGTGTGGATCATCTATATCTTATCAGAGTGGTTTGGCTGCATCCATTCTACTACCTTAAAATAAAACAGTTTACTGCTATGTCACAGGTTTCCACTTAACAACAAAACAACAACAACAACAACAATAACAACAACAACAAAGTAAATGAAAACATTTTCCTGTAGTCTTGTGTCTTTGTGGTTTTTTTTTTCACATAATCACAGATTATTCCAAGTTGAAAGGGACCCACAAACCTCACTGAGCCCAACTCTTAGCCCTGCACAGGACCATCCCCAAAGTCACATCATGTGCCCAAGATGCTTCTTGAACTCTGTCAGGTTTGATGCTGAGACCTCTTCCCTGGGGAGTCTGTTCCAGCACCCAACCATCCTCTGAGTGAAGAACGCTTTTCTAACACCAACCTAAACCTCCCTTGACACAACTGCAGGCCGTTCCTTCAGGTCTTGTCACAGGTCATCAAAGAGAAAAGATCAGTGCCTGCCCCTCCTCTTCCCCTTATGAATCCCCTCATTCTCCTCTTCTCCAGGCTAAACAGATCAAATGACCTCAGCTGTTCCTCATATGGCTTCCCCTCTAGGCCCTTCACCATCTTCGTTGCCTCCTTTGGACACTTTCTAATGGCTTAATATCTTTGTTTGTTTGATTTATCTCGTTTTTTATGTCCTAAGTCAAGGTTTAAACCCTACTTGCAGTAGGGTATAAATAGGGAAGATTGCATTTGACATTGTCAAAGAAAAAGGTGTTAGAATATGAGAGATCATTTTTGATAAATGTGTGAATGGTTAGGGAGGGTCATGCCGTTGTGATCTCATGAAGAACAACCTCTGAGACTAAGATATTTTGTTTGATCTATCATGTGAAGAACATGCTTCGTTTATGGGCCTTCTTGATTGACTGTACTGAGTTGTGCTTGGGAAAAAAAGTAGGTAGCATGAGCAGCACAGTCTTCTCCAATATTCTTTGTTTATTTAGTTGGAGACTTTTTTGGGGGAAAGGAAATATACTAACAAACACCTGGAAAGCAAGAAACTTTGCACAAGTTTCTTTACAAGAAATCTTAGGGCCAACAGGATGGCTATGAATAAAGAGGTAAAAGAGTATACATAATTACTGTTTAAATTTTGTCTTATTAATAAGAGGTGCCAAAAGCATATTATGCAACTAGGTGAAGTTTCAGACTTTTATTTTATGATTTGATTTCTTAGAGATCCATATAGGAAAACTGAAATAGTAAATGACAGAATATTTTTCTTACTGTCTCTTCTGCAGACGCAGATCAAAGAAAGCAAGATTGCTATTTGTTGTATTAGGCATCTGAATAAAAATTACGAATATTTACATTATTTAATCACTTTCTGAGTTCTACTGGGTTTTTATCTGACAAAATTAGCAATTTATATCTCCAAGTAAATGAAAAACATAACTAAAAATTAAATAGGAAAATATAGACATGACAGTAATAAATAAATGGATGAATATATTAGAGAGCAATGTCAGTTAAACTGCTCCAGTTTATTTCTTGTCAGCATGTCCATTTTCAGGGGCATATAGCATAGTAATAAAATTCTGTCAACCAGCTTTCAAACCATTTAGATAAGGAACACATAGATTTTCCTTTTCTGGCAATTAAAAGTATTGAACTGCAAAAAGGTTTTGTTTATCAAAATAAGATTATACAAAGAAACATTTTTCCTGTGCAACAGTAAAATTCAGTATTATTCTTTTTAAGAAATCAGTTGAAGTCAAACAGCATTACATTTGGAGTATTAATTGTTTACTCTCAATGTTTTTATTACACTAACATGAAGCAATAACATATTGAGGAAAAAATAATAAACAAGAATAACTGTTAGGTTATCTTTATTTTCCAGAAGCTGTAACTTTGCAAAGTGCTTTACAGACAGAAAATTCAAGTTTCCTGACCTGGTGAACTTTGAATAATTTTTAATCTTTGTATAAGGGTCAGTGATCAGAGAAGAGAAAGATGGGAAGAAAAATCTTCAAAAAAATGAAATGTCGAGTTAACACAGAAATGGCATGGGCACATCTATTCATTATTTTGTGTTTGTTTGGTTTTATTATATCTTGTATACCAGAGTGAGCTTTAAGGCAATTTTGGTTTTTATTAAGAAAATACTCCTGGGGAAGTTTATTTGAAATTGTTCTCATCATATATGGGCATAAGATTTAGAATTTTTACCACAGTTTTGAGTCTCATAAAGTTCAGGCCTCTGAGGACTTCATGTAAATTCTTACTTTTAGTATAAATTTAGTATAAAATCCAATTTTAGTCTAGGAAAAAAATTAGATTCCTAACAAAATATAAATTACTGATCCCTGAAAATCCCCATTTATTTTCATTTAGCATGCTATTGCATGGTCTTTTGTGCAAATCAAATTGTAATTGTGACACTTCCATACTGCAAGTATCATGAAGCAAAAGTATTCATGTGAAAAGAAGATACTGAACACAAATACCTCTGGCATAATGTATATCAAAGATCTTTCTTTTGTAAAACTTTGAAGGGATCTAATTGCTAGATTAATGTGCCAATTTTAAGAAATACAGTATTAAAATTCCTCATTTTTTATGTACAAAGTTGCAAAAAACTGCAAAAAGAAGAAAGTGAAAGGATTTGATGTGATGCATTATTGTACATAGAAATTTACTAAGAACAGAAAAAAAGATAAAATCTGAAAGCTGAGGATGGAAATTTGCTTTATGTTAAGTCTTTTCACATTTTTGCATTCGCCCAGATAGTTGACCAGAGGAATAATACATGAATATGCAAAACTTGTATTTTACAGCATGAGTAAAACACATGAGGAAAGTTATATGTCCAAAACTATGGGAGGTTTTTTATCTCCTAAGTAACTTGTTCAGATCTCATTATTCATATGGAATTGATACTAACATTCCATGGGATTTTTTTATTTCACTTTGTTTTCTCTGTGTTTTATCTTCCCCTTTTGCTTTGGGCTGGAGGATGGAGAAGCCTACATTATTTTACACATATACAGACCTCATCTCTTCAGTGTTCAGCGTAAAATTGTAACAAATTAAATCAAAGGCCATACTCCCTCCTTTAAGAATATCTTTGACATTCAAACTATTGCAATCAAGTGCAAGCTCATGGTACATAAAAATCAAGCTCTGGATTTCATATATAAAATCCCTCTGGAGTGCAGGACTTTGAGAGAACTGGTGTTTGATTTCTTTCTCTTTTATCTCTGATTGCAGATACAGTAATTCTGACCATATGTAGTCTGCTTTTAATTGAGCCTTTGTATGTATTTCTGTATCCTTTGATGTTAGATTTCAAAGATACAATGTAAGGTTGTGAGGTGACCAAAAAATGGTCATAAGAAAATGTTAGAATATTATCAATGTCTTGGACAGTGATGTAAAAACTTGCCTAATTCTTTAGCTGAGAGGCTGGCAAAAAAAGGAGCTGAGAGTTCAGAAACATAAAACTGTACATGTGATTGAAGGTAGTGACAAAATTCCCTTTGTTTACAATGAGAACAGGGATTAAACCTGTGATAAACTAGTTTTCCTTTGTGCTTTTCCTTTGTGTTATAGCCTTTTATTTGGTGCTCAAAGTGATTGGTTTCATCAGGTTTTCTGTTTGGGTTTTATTTTATTTCATAATTAAGTTCCCCCTTACTTTTGGTACGTACTTGGCATTCTACTACATTTTAGAATTTACTGCCTGTACTGATCATGGACTATTTTTTGCTTTTAACTCAATCCTATCTTAATATTTCATTCCTACAAATCTCATTCCTGGCTCCTAGGCAGGATATTGCAGATAAACCAGGTTTTCAAATTTCTTGCCATAAAGGCTAAAATATGAATATAAATAATTAATTATTTAAGCTGATACAGTACTTGTGTACTGTTTGGGGCATCACATAATAAATTAAAGACAAATTGGGATTGAAGTGTCATAATAAAAAAAAACCCTGGTGTATATTACATGAGAGAACTGTTTTATTTTTTATGTAGAAACTAGGAGACAGTGTGTACTAGTTCTGCTACTTTAGTAGAGCACAGTAGCCATCTGTTTCCCCACACAGGTTCACTGCTTGCCAGCTTGCAGAATGGGCAAGGAAATCTCACCTCTGTGCACTGACACTTGTCCTGGACAGTATCCAGTTTATTGCATTTCAGTGCCCTGGATGGCTTTAATAGGTTTTCTGTCTTTACAATGAAAAGGTTTCGGTCAGCCTCTTTGAAAATAAGGTAAGAGAAGCACAATTACAGATATTGAAGTACTATTTGCCAAAGTGAGTTACACTGGAGCTACACAGTTCATGTGAACTGAAGAACAAATTTTAACCAGCTCTCCAAGTTCATGTTTTTCTGCTGAAAGGGCTTTCAGCTGTAATGGCTGACAATGAAAAGTTCAGATAACTTTGTTAGTTCAGAGATAAACATCCCAAAAGCTGCTGCTTAACCAGAGATTCTTAAATGAGCCCTTCTTTTACCTGTATAGTCACACAAATGTGATTTTAGTTCAGCTTTTAGTTCAGCTGGCCACCTTCCCTACGCTTAATGAGAGTGGCTGTGCAAGTGGCCGTTTGGGAAAAATAGACTGTCAAATAAGAATATGTAGAGCCTCTGTGTGTCTTCACATACAGAATCACAGAATTGTAGTATTGTTCAGGTTGTAAAAGACTTTTGAGATCACTGAGTCCAAATGTTAACTCAGCACTACCAAGTCCAGCTCTAATCCATGTCCCTAAGTGCCACTTCTATACACCTTTTGAATACCTCCAGGGATGATGACTCCACCAATACCCTGGGCAGATTTTTCCAGCGTTTGTAACCCCTTTGCTGAAGCAGTTTTTCTTAATATCTAACCTAAACCTCTGCTGGTTTAGATTAGATATTAGGAGATGTATACTCTTGTCTTACGACTTGTACTTGGGAGAAGAGACTGACTCCCACCTCACAACAATCCTTTCAGGTAGTTGTAGAGAGCAATAAGGTTCCCCCCTCAGCCTGTTTTTCTCCAGATCAAACAACTCCAGCTCCCTCAGCTGCTCCTCATAAGACTTGTTATGAGAGTCGTGTTCAATCGCTCTGTGTATAGGCAGAGTCTAGTGACAAGTGGTGTCGCTTAGGGGCTCTGTCTTGGGACTAGTGCCCTATATTATCTCTATCAATGACACAGACAATAGGATCGAGTGCACCCTTGTGAGTAACTGAAATGTTAATGCTTAATGGCTCAAACAATTGGCCATTTGCAAAAGCAGTGGGGACTTTGCTGACAGTGCACGAGGTAACAGCCCAGGTACAGAGGGTGTGAGCACCAGAAGATGAACAAAGCAAATCAATCCTAGATCAGCAAGAAGCCTGGTTTTGAGCCAGATGAGGGCTGATAAAAATGAGGCTGATAGAAAGCAGATCTTACAACTTGGAATAATACTTTTATCATGACAATGTCCTCCCTTACACTACTGGCTCTCCTGGGGAGATATTGGGACATTCATACAGAGGTCTGAAGGTATTCATCCTTTCTGATGGGACACAATTGGTTACGCTTTACTGATGTGAGAAGAAGCTGTCATGTTTTAGAAGGTGTCATAAACTATCAAAGACCACCAAAGTGCCCCCAGACTATGTGCAGGGGCCTTCCACCATAAGACTGTGCATGATCCACATTATTGCAACAGACAGTGAAGCTCCCCTCACGAGGAGAGGTATGTGGGTGTTCCCATAAACCTAAGCATATACTAAGCCCTTGAAGTTAGTGGTTTGTGGGCTTCTGCCACCGCTGACAGATCCAGACTACCCCCAACACTTTAATCAATGGCCATCTAAATTGAAATAATATAGGCAATTAGACATCTAAATTCAACTTAAACATCAAAATTGAAACAATTTTTGCTGGATTCATGGTTGGTAATATCTTTCTACTCTTATTCTTGTTTTTTTTTCCTTTTCTTTGGCTACAGACCTCCTTTCTATTGCAACAAAATTGTTCTAAAATAAACCCTACATATATATATATATATTATATACATATATACGCATATATATATATATATATATATATATATATATAAACATCAGTCATTCGATGTGATTTAATTCTAATCCACCCTGAGGGATCTATTAACAAGAACCTGAGTCACCCTCATCTTCAGGAGTGGGTTGTAACAACCCTGAGCAAATTTGCAGATGACACAAAGCTGAGCAGTGCAGTTGACATAACAGAAGGACAGGATATCATCCAGAGGGACCTGGACAAGAAGTAGGCCCATGAGAACCTAATGAAGTTCCACAGGTCCAAATGCAAGGTGCTGTATCTGTCTCAGGGTAATCACAGACATGAGCACAGACTGGTAGAAGAACTGACTGAGAGCAGCCCTGTTGCGGAGTGGTTCTCATGGATGAAAAACGACATGATCTAGCAGTGTTGCTAAAAACTGGCAATTACAGCACAGAAAGCCAACCATATCCTGGGCTTGACACAGAAGCGTGACCAGCAGGTCAAGGGGGCTAATTCTGTCCTGCTACTCCACTCTTATGTGACCCCACCTGGAGTACTGTGTCTGGGATCCTCAGTACAGGAAAGATATGGACTTGCTGGAGTAGGTACAGAGGAGGGCAACAAAATTGATTCAGTGTTGGAGCACCTGTCCCATGAAATTCAGCCTGAAGAGAAGGCTCTGGTAAGACATCATTGTAGCCTTTCAGTACTTAGAGAGGGTTTATAAAAAAAAAGGAAGAATGAATTTTTACACAGGCAGATAGTGATAGGACAAGGGGGAACAGTTTATAACAAAAAGAGGACAGATTTAGATTAGATATTGGGAAGAAACTTGTTCATCAGAGGGTAGTGAGGCACTTAAGTTCTATATGGAGGTTGTAGATGCCCCATCCCTGGAAGCATTCAAGGACAGCTTGGATGGGGGTTTGAACAACCTGGTTTAGCAGAAGGTGTCCATGCCCATGGCAGGGGGTTAGAACTAGATGAGCTTCAAGATTCCTTCCAAACCAAGTCATTCTGTTATGATTCTGAGGATTGATTCTGATGATAGTTCTCTACATCCTTCACCAGCTACATTGCCCTTCAGTGGACACACTCCAGCACCTCAATGTCTTTCTTGTAGTGAGGGGCCAAAAACTAAGCACAGTACTTGAGGTGCAACCTCATCAGTGTTAAGCACAGGGGAACAATATACATATATACAATGATGAAACTCCCTCATCCTGGCCTCCCAGAAGAATCTCAGAAAGGTAAGCATGTCTGTCTTTGACTATTTTTGAAGTTGAACATAAGATTAAGACAGAAATACAGTGAATAGGGACCAGGAAAAAACTTAAATGGCAACAACTATTTTATATTTTTAAAAATTTGTTCACCCTGAAATCTTCTGCTGTAGTGATTTAGTACATCAGTCACTTTAAGTAGCAGACAACTGATTACTCAAATTAATGTAACTGCACTGTGTGCAGTGACAAAATGTCCATCTCATTGGTTCATCCCAGTTTCTACTGTGAAATGGCATACTCATTTCTTATCTGATTCACTGACATTACATGTTCCAATGCCAGAGTCATGACTTTTTACAATTTCTTGGATACATTTTGGCCCATTCATTTTTAGTGTTTTCTCCGGTAATTGACTTCATATATATATATATATATACCAGGATACATGTAAATCCTTGAACCAAAGCATAGTGCAAAAATGAGAGGATGCAAAAGCCAGAAAAAGCTATCAATTTATATTAACCATTGCAGAATGATATCTGTCTTCTGCCTTCCCAATAATCATGGCAACATATGAGTCAGAGGACTGCCTAAAATAACTTTTTAAAAAGTGAATTTATGCAGCATATCTGCCTATGTGATAGAGCATTGGCTCTAGGGCTACAGCCTGGCCATAATACAGACATATTAATGACACTTCAAAACAAATAAGTAAATTAATAAATACATGCCTGGGCAATTCTAGCATTCTGAGTACAGTAATCCACTCCCTAGAGGGATGCAGTCCCCCTGTGATTCACTGAATTGAACAGGATCAAGGTCAGGACTGGTCCTGCCAAGGGCACAAGTAGGCAATGGCCAGGTGAGGTTGTGGTGGTTGAGACACCAGACTGAGAGTGACAAATGGCCTTTATGATCAACTTATTACTTATAGGCTGCTAAGACATTTAATTGTTTTTAACGCAGAAGGGACTGGAGTTCATAATTTTTTCCCCTCCCTTAATAAATCAATGATAAGTAAGCAGAAATTACAATTTTCAATCACTTTTTGTGGCAGACTGGTCAATGATCCAAAAATGAAAACATAGGCTTACTGCCAGAAAAAAATGAGTTTATTTCAGCATCCCTCAAAATCCAGTCACACAGAAACTCAAAGAAAAATGTAAAATTTAATTCCCAGCTTATACAAGTGCTCAATCAGAAAATCCCTGGAGTTTAGGACTCAGGAGATAAGGTCTTAGTTTTCAGATCTGACCAAATCTGCATCATGGCTTTTGCCAAGACATGTGACAGAAAGAAACTTACATGATCACTGAGTCTTCCACCTTCTATCAATAGAGTGTCACATACAATTTTTAAGGCCATTTTTAGAGATATTACACTCCTTTATAAAATTATTTAATTTTTTGAGGACGAGCAAGGACTCTCTCTCATTCTGAGCTTGCACAAACAATTGCCCAGTAGAAAACAGATTTCACTGCATCAGTTGTATCAATGTAGATAAAAAGGCTCTACTTTATTGATAGAACTTTTGTCTTCTTTAAGAAACTGGATTGTTTTCTTCTGAGAGAAAAATTTTAATTTCCAGATTTAAAAACAAACACCTCCTAACTTGCTTTGTGGATTCTCATTTTACAGGTCAGAACTGTAAGGTTTCATTTCTTTCTTTCCAACAGAAAAGCAATGTAAAGTGATGAGCACAGATATGCTTTGTATCTAATGACCTATGGTCATGTTGACTCCCTTAGCACTCTTTTCCCTAAGCACTTCAGAGCTCAAATTTGGGTAATATCTCAAATATCTAGGAAAAAATTGGTAACAGTGCGCAGGCTGACATTTTCTGCTCATAATGTCTCTATATGGTAGTTAATTTTCAAACAATGTTACATGATAAATGGTCACATTTTGTATTATTTTACTCCTGCTTCCAAAGAATATATCCCCCTAAGGCTCTTTCAGTACTCTCAAGTCATAGCAAGAAAGGGCTGAACGTACAAATTTGTCAACATTGATCAAAGCTGACATTCAGATTACCCTTCAGAGGCCTTCTGTGTCAATTTTCTTCACCCTGCTGTTTTCAAGACTTTTTATGTGTTTTCATCATTGGTGATAAGCTGGTTTGATATTCAGTTTAGATATGATTTTTGATTCTCTAAGTATGGGAATTTCCAGATCTGAACCTTGCTAAATTAATTTTTCAGACTAATTTTCATCAATAAGCAATTGCCTACTCAAGTGCAATATGGATAACTCTGCCACTGAATATTTTAACAATGTTGCCTATACACTCCTCCAACTTCAACTTTTCATGCTAGTCACTGAATATTCATGAAAACATTTTCCTTTTAGAAAACTTTGAGATAATTTTCAGTTAAATAGAAAAACTCTTTCCAAAGTACTGTAACTAGACAACAAAGCTGTGAATAAGATTTGGTAAATTCTTTGGGTCTTGGTAAATGAGAATCTGTATTTTAAATAACATGGCGTAGAATGTTTAAAGTTGGGTCAGTCATATTATGTACAGTTTTATACATGTTGCATGAAGTAAACATGTCAAGAAAATAAATTAAAAGAGAGTCTATAATTAAAAAAATGCCTGGTCATAACCTTTATACTCATATGATTAAATAAGAAAGACTTCAACACATATTCTTGCTTTCTTCATGCAGGCATTTCAGACTGGTGACTAAATAAAGCCTAGATACCAAGAAAATTATATTGGCAATGTGAAACTTAGAACTACTCTGAGTACCATACAATTAGTGTTGTACAGGCAGAATTAATTTTTAAATCTTGTGTGATTTTATACAATTAAAATAAACATAATGTGTGTTTTTTGGGGAAAAATTTCAAAGCAATCTTTCATACCAAGAAGTGACTCATAAAGTGTGTAAGTTAGAAGACCTTGAATATTAAAAACAGATTCCTTACCATGAAAGCTTATTCATTCCATCATCTGAATATGCTAGCATCCACTTACCAGGCTAATTACAGTAATAAATAAATTACATTATTACTAATTATATCTTCCAATTCCTATCCTTCTTAGTCTCCTCCACTCAAGCTGCGAGGGGATTGATCTTACTGGAATAAAACCAGTAAGTACACACAATAAACCCAGTTCATCATCAATTCAAATATTGGCAGGTTTTTTTTGTAAACAAGAAAAACATACATTTAATAATGACAAAGTAGTTAATAACTAATTGTGTGTTTTAGATGATTATTCTTTTATGACCAGTCAGCTGACATTAAGTTGTCTTTTCTCCTATTTTTCCCTAAAGCTCTGAACCTTCACGTCTCCCACTGGTTCTGTCCGGTAACTTTGCTTATTCAGGACTCAAAAAAATAAAGTCCAGAGGTCATTTGATAAAACAGCTGTACAGTTGTTCCACAGCAATTAATTTAATTGTCATGAGAAAACAGCAAAACTAAAGGTCCCAACAAATGCAAAATAAGTAGAAAAAAAAAGTTCAAAAGATTTTAGACAGTTTAGCACTAAGAAAAAACCAAACATAAACCCCTTTATCTTAGAAATCCTATTTAACTTTCCATAAAATTGTGTGAACTGTAGGAATTGCTGGGTTTTTGATACAGAAAAGCTAGAAAGCATCTTTAGGTTAAACACTTTACATAGGAACTATTTTTTGCTTCTGAAAACTCCAAAGATACTTACTTCTTTCTTAACACATGGTATGAATTCAACCATGTTTGGTTTCTGAACTGATCTAAAGGTTGAAAATTCTAGACCCAATGTGCAAACAGATTAGAGAATAGGGAAGAAACAATGCTTCCTAGTAGTCATAATATTCTGGATTTAACTATGTTGCTGAGTGTGAACTTGGCTCACTTAATCTGCTTAAGTTACAGTTCTGTACTTGTGTAAAAAAAATATATGGTCTGTGGGACTCAGTGTAGGTATTTAAGAAAATGTGCAATGAATTTGCTGGGTAGATGAACACTTCTTAGTGAAATGTCAGTGAGGTGGAAAATATGGCTTTGGGACATGGTAACATAATTACAATGCTAATCAAGGACAATGAAATACTCTCCAGTAAAGTTGACAAGCTTGAGAATTAATCCTGGATTAAGCATTTCAAGATTACTGGTGTCCCAGTGAGGAAAAGCCTAAGAATTTAGTAATCTTTATGGCAGCACTTCAGAAAGATGAAGCAAAACATTTATTTTCAGAATGATATCAGGCTGCCTCACCCTTAATTTGTGTCCAGCTGCTTCTTCATAGGTGCTCTCAACACTAGTCCAATTTTCATAGAAGAACATTTTCTTAAGAAACATCACAGTATGTGTCGTGGTTTTGCCCCCTCAGCCCATCCCTGGGGCTGATGATGGTTTTGTCCAGGTAATTTCTGGACAAAAAGACCAATCAAAAGTCCAGAAATGCCTTTGCTAATTACATCTTCAAGAAAACGGAAGAGAAGGTTGTTGGCGCAGTTGGAATTAGAGTAGCAGCCATGTAGGGGAGAGGAGTACCGGGCCCGAACAGGGCCAGACTCCCTCCTCCCCCGGCTTGGGCCGGGGGGGGAGCAGGTGCAGCACTGAAGTTCTCCCTTCTCTCTTGTAAGAGAGTGAAGAAAAAAAAGTTTAAAAGACGGACTGCTTGGACAGAAACCGCTGTGGAAGAATTCCAGCCGAAAGATAACGGAACTTCCAAGGTCGGAGTTGGCAGCCGAAGCTGCAGCAAAGAAAAGTAAAATGCAAAAGGGGGGAGGCTTGTTTCCCCCCTGCCTTTCTGCTCTCTCTCCTTAGCAGGGAAAAGACTGAAAAGTAATCCCTGCTACTTGAAAAAGCTTATTGGAATAAGGAAACCCCCCATGCAGCTGATAGAAGAATCTGTGGATGTACTAAAGAGAACCGAAACTTCATGAAAAAGACTGAAGTGAGGCAGAGTCCTGGTGGAGATTTGTGACCCTGAGGGAAACTTGTGCTGAAGCAGTGATGACTCAGGTGAGCTACCGAGATCCGTGCGTGTGTGGATCTATACTGCTGTTAAAGTTTTTGTGACTCTGTGAGAAATCTCGTGCTGGAGCGAGACGGCCCATGTGAGATATTGGAATCCGTGTGTGTGTGGATTCGTGCCAGACCCATGCCGAGAAGTCTATCAAGGACTGTTCTCCCATGGAGAGGGACCTCCATAGGGAAACAGGGGTGGACTCTTAAACCATTATCCCCTGTAACCCTGTGGAAGAAGATCCATAGTAAGCAAGTGTCCCCTTGCAAGCCTATGGTAGAAAAAACCCTTCGGGATCTGAGTAATCTCCATCCTTCAGTCTTAGCCCAGGAGGGGGGTAAGCCCAGCCCTGGAAGCCAACACAGAACAAGAGGGAGAGAGAAGAAGTTCCAACTGCAATGAAAGTCTGCTGCTGCTGAGAATCTGCTACTAGAAGAAGAAAACTGGAACTCCAAAGATACAGAGTGAGACTACTTCTTCTCCTTGGACTAGTATAAAAAGGGAAGAAGTATTTCTGTGTATATATAGCATTTCAACTTGAGTAGAAATTGTTATAGATATAATTCTTTAGTTTTTAACTTATTAGTAGTTTTTATTTTACTAGTAATAAATGTTTATACTGTTTCCCCAAGTCCTGCCTCTCTTTTGTCTGCAAATACCTTCTCTCAACTAGTAGTAATTTTGTGGGGGGTGGAAGGAAAATTGACCCAGAGCAAAACCACGACAGTATGCAAAGGAAAATCCATGTTGTTTATACACATGCAGATACTGACACATCTATTCCCCCTCTGCTCTTACATGATTGTAAAATACTTCCCCTACTCAAATATACATAAATATAACCACCCATACAAGTTTGAGTCAGACCCTGGAAACAGATAAAGCAATTGAAAAAAATCAACACTCTATCCCTTATCAGCTATTTTTTGCTGTCCATCAGATATGTTATCAGATTGCACAAACAAAACCACAAGGGATTTGTATGTGTTGTCACTCATGCATAACTACCAGAGAAAGGCTAATTGCACTTTTTATTCATAATTATCATTCCACTTTTAAAATCTAGCTAAATTATAACAATTAGAAATATAAAACATGCTTACAATTCAAATTCTATGCTTCACATGAAAGCCAGCTCATCATAATTGTTTTTCTCTCCACTGAAAAGCATGAATTGATGGCAACATTCCCAGATGAGCATATCTTTTTATTGCTTCGAACTTGAACTTTCGCTGTGAAGCATCATTTTATTATTTCATTTTATTGCTTGTTACATGAAAATTGAGGTTGACAAATGACATGAGTCTCAAAAAATGGAAGGCTGTGTTTCTATCCTTTTCTTTTAGCACCACAATAGACAGCACCTGCATCATAGGAAGACTGAAAAGATTTTCTATTAATTTCAGCTAGGAAGAGCATAGCTAATCTATACTTTAATGACATATGTTGTTGAGAAATTGCATGATTGTATTCTAGTAGAAAGGCATAAGTTGTTGGTTTTTTAATGACATAAAGGCCTAAAATGGCATGACATGAATCAAGGGTTGGGCTTGATGATCTCAGAGGACTTTTCCAACCCAGCTGATTCTCTGATTCTCTGATTCTATGAAATTCCAGCTTGATGTAAAGTCTCCATCATGTCTGACTGATGTATGTCTGCATGTCTTTTGCCGAGTGAAAACAGAAAAACTTCAACTACTGTGATCATTTAGGATTCAGAAAACAGTTTTTACCATGGGAAAAAAGGGGAAGATGAACAATGTAAAGCGTACATTTAATTTTCAAAATGCTGGTATAAGTCAAACTAGAAGACAGCCCCTATTGTATTAATTTATTTCTTTTCTAATAGATATATTTTTTGCTAATCTCAGGAAAAGGAGTTGACCATTACAATTTCAATAAAGATGGGATATTAGGCAAGGTGATGCAAATGAAAAAGTCTGTTGATAAATAAGAAGAGAAGTGTGAGTAGTCATCCCGCTTCAAACTCCATGGTCGGAATAAACCAATGCACCTAATTTCTTTAGGCTGCCAGCTGCCAACTGAGAGTGTATTTTAGACTTTCAGGAAGAAGATAAATGACTTTAATATGTAACTTGTACTCTAAGACAGAATTTCTCCATATAGATAACATATTTCTGTCAGAAAAAAAGTGTGTCAGAGCCTCTAGAATGATATATTATTATTTATAAATCCAGAAGCAGACTCCAAGTACTCATTCTGGCATTAGACACTATGATGCAATTCAGGCTGCTTGAAATTTTTCAGAACCTGACATATTAAAAACTTAATGTTCTAAAAAGCAGAACGGGAAAAAATACACTTGACTGGTTCTGATGAGAACTACCCCTTCAGCCATCAAATACAGAGAATGAGATATATCAGGAAGACCAACCAGCTATGTACTGTAGTAGTAGATTAAGTAGAATTAGAAATATCCAAGGTGGGAGAAATAATGTAAGGAGTACACCTCATTTACCTACCCATTGTGGGTTGTAAAACACAGAATAGATTTAAAAGACTTGAAAAAAAGGTAATGTCATTATTTTCAAGATAAGAGGGGTCAGCACGAAAAGAGCATACTGTCCATTCCTGCAAGATGGTTTGGGAAGGAGGGAAGATCTATGCTAAAAAGCAGTTAAATATCACCAAATACATGTACAGGTACTGCTAGCAAAACTGTAGATGGGAGTCAGTGTCTTGCTATCACAGAAGAGATGAAAGGTTGGGCAGAGATAGGTCATAAGGACTTAAAATATGAAAGAAAGTCATTTATGCTTGGTGCAGCAGGGAACGGAAAGACAGTTGAGAGAAGTAAAAAGAGGATTAACAAGAGCTAATCCTAGATATGAAGGTTTGTATGGTTTATGTAGATTATCGTCTCTGCAGTGGTAATGGATTTGTTGCAGAGTGGCACCCAAATGTGTATATTTCCTGCAAATTATGAATTTAAATCTGTCAAGCTGATTTTTGAGTTACAGGTCATCAAAAAAATGCTTTGATAGAAAGCATCTGCACAGTGAAGGTTAGAAGTAGATTTTTGTTATATGCTAACGTGTTTTTTCTTTATTTTGCGTAGCAAAAATATTTTTAAATTGCAACCAAGCAACAATGAAAAATTTGCACATTCTCTGAAGGCCAATGAACAGACTATTAAATTGCATGTATTTGTAAATAATTACTTTCCTTAAATTTCTTTAATTCATCTAGCATCTTTTGGAGACAGTTCACCTTAAAAAAATATAAAAATTATAAATAATAAAGAAAAAAACCCAACTTTCAGTCAAAGTATTGACACAAGATTTTTGTTTCACTTGCAGTGAAACAAGACTAAAAATTAGAAAACGGGCAATGTGCAAATATATATATATATATATATATAAACAAACTATATGTAATCCTATTTTACTCATTCTAATCAGCCACAAGAAAAATATGTCTTCAGAGGGAAGCTGGGAGCTTGCAGGGATACACACAGCTGTAGGGAATAGGCAAAAGTGTGTTTCCTTTGAATGAAAGGGGTTGTACTTGCCAGCTGGGAGAGTCCTGATCCCCTTCCTACAGTGAGTAGTTGACATGTCATTTTAACTGTTAAGGTCAGAAAAAAACAGAAACTTATTTGGAAACTTATATTGTCCCTAACATAGATGTTTGCAGAGAAGCTTGTGACCCTGGAGAGTATCTCACAGAATATGGCTTAGAGTTATTGCAGTCTATAAAAATGAACATGTCTCTTGTCTTTAAAGGTCAAAAAAATCAGAACAATATTATCTTCATGTTCATCCTCTGTGAATACTGTTTCACACACTCATATCCTTCCTTTAAAAAAAGCAGACTAATTTTCTGAGTAGCATGGCAATTTATTAGGATGTCTGAACCTCGTAATAAACTTCAAAAAATAAATGACTGTCTGATAAGATTTTTGTCTCGTATATAACAGCATTTTTGACTCAGTTTCAGGGGTAGCTATCTGTAATCTAATCCTACTTTTTAAAAATATCTTCCCTGTAAAGATTATGTCAATTAACTACAGAAATACTCTTGAGCTTCAAGAGTGTCTGAACTTATGTGCTCAAGTGAGCTGATCATTTATTGTAGGATAAATCTCAAATGTGTGATGTTTCTGGTGGAGTTTGATGTTTACTGAATGGCACAGATTTTTTTGTACTGGGGATCTATTCAGTAAAATACTAATTACATAACTGAAGCATCCCACTGGTTTTAAGAGCTGCTTTTTTCAATAATATGCTCATGTATATAATTTCTGTTGTTTTCAGAAGCATTGTTATTTTTTTCTCAGAACCGTATTCTGGTTCACTTGAACATGAACCAATATAAAGACCTCACAGATGGGGATGACTTTTTTTTTTATTTTTTGCTTTCTTTTTTATTTGATGCCTTAAGGTGTCAGCCAAGAAAGACCAAGTTTCTGAAACCTGAATTTATTAATTTATCTGTACTTGGTGATACCATGATGAGCTGCTGTTAATGTTATACAATATTAAAGTTGAGTTATTACAGCTCTTGTAGAGCTGCTGCTTCAATCATACTTGTGGGTCCCTTCCAACTCAGGATATTCTATGATTCTATAATGAACAGGACCTCAAGCATGCAATGAGAAGCTTTGGAGAAACGTAAAATCTTAGTGAAAGACCAAGATTGAGGTATCTTTGACATTATTCTGAGATTTAACTCAGAGATAAAGGGTTTGTAACAATTCACAAACCAAATCGCACTAATTGAAGTAAAACAGATTATTATTTCTCAGAAAATTATGTTTCTGCAAATAGTTCTTGGTTTAGTATTTACCTTTAAGTGGGTACTGTAAAAAGATAATATGGTAAAACAGCTTGAACTCCACTCATTGGATGTTCAGAAGTATATAGAAACATAGAATCATAAAATCATAGAATATACTGACTTAGAAGGGACCCATCAGGATCACAGGGTCCAATTCCTGGCCCTGCACAGAACACCGAAGAGTCACACCATGTGCCTGAGAACACTGTCCAAATACTTCTTGAACTCTCTGAGGCTTGGTGCTGTGACCACTTCCCTGGAGAGCCTGTTTCAGTGACCAACCACCCTCTGGGTGAAAAGTCTTTTCCTGGTATCCAACATAAACCTCCCCATCTCTGCTTCATGCCATTTTCTTAAGTCTTTTTCCTGGTCATGAGAATGAAGAGACCAGTACTTGCCTCTCTACTTCCCCTTGTGACGTTCTTGAAGGCCACAATGAGGTCTCCCCTCAGTCTCCTCTTCTCCAAACTGATCAGATCAAGTGACCTCAACCACTCCTCACACGGCTTCCCCTCAAGGCCCTTCCCCATCTCTGTTGCCCTTCTTTGGACACTCTCTAACAGCTGAATATCTTTCTTATGTTGTGGTGCCCAAAACTGCACACAATATTCAAGGTGAGGCCGCACCAGTGCAGAGCACAGCAGGACAATCCCCTCTCTTGACCGACTGGTAATGCTTTACCTGACGCCCCCCTGCACACAGTTGGCCCTCCTGGCTGCCAGGGCACTGCTGACTCATAATCAACTTACCATTGACCTGCAGCTAAAGGCAACACAAAAGTATTCATTTTTGCTTGGTCACATCTGTCTTTGTTATTTTCTGGACAAACATTTGGGTGCTTGTATATACTCAATACACTCAAACACATTGCCCATTTAATTTAAGTTTGCTTACTGTTTCCTGCTTGAACTAATGCAACATAATTTACTGTATGTCTTAAAATTGGTTCTTACAGATAATATTCTCAAAAAATTTTGGACTTTGTATTTGAATTTGTACAGTTTCAGACACGAAATAGAGCACAAGCTGCAAATGTCCTGCTTTATCAAGGTAATACAGTTTGAACTGCTAACCTGAGCTGGTTAGTTTTACCTCAACTTCTTAATTTTTTGTCTATAGAAAAATAAGCATGCAGTTATCAAGTAGCTGTGTAATCCTGCCCTTTTAAATGATCCTCATTATTTGGCATAACAAAGCTGTACCTGTCATCTGCACCTTGTTTGAGCAAGCCATCTTCTCATCCTTCTGGCTTTTTACCTTGACAATACAAGTATTTATGATAGTCTTTATTATAACATTTTCTAGTAAAGTCATTATTATTTCTTCCGTGTTTGAGCACCTGATCCATTGTCTGCCTATTTACTTTTATTCCTCTTATCTTCCCAGATCCCTGGATTAGAAAGGCATTTATGAAAACTGTAATATGAAATTTTCTTACAGAGTAGTAGTATTATTAAAAGCCAAAACAGTGCAAAAATTTTATTTGTGCTATCAATTTCTTAATATCACATAATTTTTGTAGTCAAAATAATGTCTAACAAGCTGAACTCTGACTGACTTTCAGTATATAAAGTTGATAGGATTACAAAAACCATTTCTGTCTCTGTAATATTCTATACTAAATGCTTTAATAATAGATATCCATCATATTTACATAATGATGACTTCAGATGTAATAAGTTGGCCACATTAATGTAATGTTTACAATTTGGGGAAGGAAAGAAGAATGGGATAGACACAAACTGATAGTTTTATTTTCCATTATTACATACTATGATGATGCTTTTACAGCTAGCTTTGCTTCATCAGATTCACTTGCAAATGAGCAAAAATATGAAAAATATGAAAAATTCAATGTAAGACGTGTGACTTCACTAAGCACTTTTTTAAGTGAAAGCCTGACATACAATCCAAATGCTTTATAAACTTGCTTTCTATTAAGAACAGCAAAAAATAGACTATTAAAATATCATTTTAAATAGGCAAACAGTGAATTCAGATATTAATCATTACAGCTTTATTTTAAGTGGTAATAGAGTTAAAATATTCGAAGAGCATAATGTTCTCTGACATTTCTTAACAAACTAGATTAACAACAAAATTAGAAATAGCACATATTTCTACTGAGCTTTAAATTCAGCTCCAAACTGGTCAAAGATATTGGTCCCCTTTGCTGTTCATTACTTTCAGTTTCTCTTAATAAAGTGTAATTCTTGAAATCAGAAGATTCCAGAGGGAAGTATTTAAGGATCTAAGTTCATAGAATTTTTCATTAAATCAGCTGGGCTAGGATTCTTACATATTTTTTGTATTTTCAAAAACATTCATTTAACTCTCCTCTACAGATGGTATTATGAGAGGACAGAAGGGATTATAGGCTATATTTTTTATGTCTTCTTCTCAGGGATGTTTGTACTTGGACCAGCCTCAGTCAGAATGTGATAATGAGATGAATTACTTCAGCTATTGCCCAATGTAAAATTAAAACTATAAAATGTTCATTTAAAATGACATTTTGATTTCATACTTCCATTTAGCCTTAAAAGTAGATTTATCTCCTTTAAATCAAATACAAAATTTGAAGATAAGTTGTGCTGATTTTGGCTGGAGTAGAGTTAATTTTCTTCACAGTGGTTAGTATGGGGCTATGTTTTTGATTTGTGCTGAACACTGGGTTGATAATATGTTTTTGTTATTGTTGAGCATTGCTTACACACAGCCAAAGTCTTTTCTGCTTTTCATTCTGCCACACTGGCAAGGAAGTTGTGGATGCATGGGAGGTTGGGAGGAGACACAACCAAGACGTGGCCCAAAGGGACCAAAGGGATATTCCATACCATATGACATAATACTTAGTATTTAAAGTGGAGGTAAGAAGGAGGAAGGGGGGGACATTTGAAGTGACGGCATTCGTCTTTTCAAGTCACCATTACACATGATGGGGCCCTGCTCTCCCGGAAATGGCTGAACATCTGCCTGCCCATGTAAAGCAATGATTTTTGTCCTGTTTGTCTGTGCAGCTTTTGCTTTCCATATTAAACTGTTTATCTCAACTCATGAGTTTTCCAGTTTTTACTCTTCCAATCCTTTCCCCAGTCCTGCTGGTGGTGGAGTGAGTGAACATCTGTGTGGGGCTTGGCTGTTGGCTGAGGTTAAACAATGACATAAATGCATCATATTTGTTTTTTAGAATCAAAGTGAACTCTCTTATATTTAGTATATTCTCCTGCAAAATCTTATGTTTGTTCATTATGCTCAACCTTATTGAGAAGTTCTGTTTGCTGTAACTTTAAAAATAATTGTGAGAAAGTCAAACAGCACCTGCTGTATCCAGGCATGATCCAAAGTCCTACAGTACTTTCTTGTCCAGCATGAGGAAATGTCCTTAATAGTTTGTATTACATTATGGTGATTAGATAAATGTGGATTAGAACTCTCTGCATTGATATCTGTACTACCATTCCTCTACACAAAGCCACCAATGTTCAACAGTGTAATCCTTTATTCATTTAACTTAGATGGGGTTAATTGCAATTTCAGCTAATTAGTGACTTTCATCTGAATTCAAAATATGGTAAATTAAAAGCTCTATACTCCAGAGTTTTCACTGAGTAAAACGAGCTACCTCCTTCAATCTGATTCCCATTTTTGGTGCATCAGGGAAAGGCTCTACACACTGGGCAGCAATCCAAACCAACTTCTGCTCCTTTAGCTAGGTGAAAAAATTAATCTAGCTCCATCAAGGTACTTAAAGGTAAACTGAGCCGATATTTCATGAAACTTTGGAGAAAACAAACAAACAAACGAAAACAAACAAACAAAACCAACACAAAATTACAGATTTTTACTATGGCTTAGAAGATACTGAGGGATCAACTACATTACAAAATAATATGAAGCATAAATACTATTATTTTAACTATATTATCAATAAAGCTTTTCATATTTAAAATTCAAAGCCCGTATCTTCATCATCTGTAGGATTCGCAGCAAAACTATACACCAAGAAATAAAAAAATAATGTGTTGCATGTCTTAAAATATGAAAGTGAAGGGAAGATATTCTTGTGATAGACACCACCATCACTAACAATGTCATGTCACAAAAATTTATTAGGCATTTTTTAATTCTTCAACATTACCTGTCGCCTTGTAAATTATACTGTATTATTATAATCTTTACTATTCCTACGTAACCAACAGGTTTTTTTAATGTTTCTGTAACTAGTTGCTGTTTAGTTGTATCTTTCAGGGAAGTCAAATTAAAGACTCCTATGTGGTAAATTTAATGGTAGGTACATCAGATCCTCGGATTCTTCTTTGGTGTTGGATCCTATACAAGTTTCTTTGATGTTGGATCCTGTGCAAGAATTACTCATTTGTAAGGTGATAGAACAATTTAAGGTCACACTGACAGTCCTGAGCTGTTACCAGAAAGGCCTGGCACCTGGAGGAGGCATTCCCAGAAACCCAGTTAGGTGATAAGGCTACACAAAAAGGAACAAAGAGACTCCTAATGACTTCCCGAAAGATCCCAGCAACTGGGTGAGACTTCCAAGCAACAGAATAATAGGATCAAAGAAGGATGTAATGATATGCAGATAGCATGACCTTTCTTCAAAAACATCCTACCTTATGGGAACTCAGAAAGCCAACCCCTAGGCCTATGTCATTTGTCTATCATCACAAAAATTAGTTTATTGACTGCAGTCATTCAAACTGCCTAAGGAAAATAATTATAAAAAGAGATCGGACATGAACAAAAATCAGGGAGAAGTTCCATCATTTCTGCAGGGGTAACCAATGAGCTGCCTTTACTCCTTCCTCTCCTCAGGATGCTGTGGGCTGAGCAACCATTTTTATATTTTACTTTGCTTTCACCTTTCTTTGCCTTCCCCTTTACCTTACAGATACTACGTGTACTTTGCTCTATCTTATAGATTCTAATTTTCCCTATACCTTATAGACTATATTGTACCTTATTGCCTTGATCATGTACTCTGACTCGTTGTACATGGTTTGTCCTTAAGTGTGTATTTCTTGGTCTTGGTGAGTTAAGCTCTGTGCTAGTCATAAGCGGCAATATTCTTTCCTTTTTGCTTTGTCTAAGCAAGTGTGTTTAGATTTTGTCCTAGTCTTTGTAAATTGGTCTGTCATGGAGGGATGTCGCTTGAGTTTTGTGTTAAGGTGTTATAGTGATCTATTGCTTCTTAGGGAGTTGTGTTGTTTTTGGAGAGCACGCTTCCAATTTGAGGTTTTATTAGTTAAGTGGAATTTTGCAGTTAACATTATCACCAACAATACGAACATTATAAGTCGTCACAAATTTGTATTAATAAAAGTTATTTCATGAGTTGCTAAGAGCTGGTCTTTTTTTTTTTTTTTTTTTTTTTTTTTTTTTTTTTTTTTTTTTTTTTTTTTTTTTTTTTTTTTTTTTTTTTTTTTTTTTTTTTTTTTTGGT
>NW_020955697.1:1094134-1099435 GCF_003031625.1 Empidonax traillii
TTTGTTTTTTTTTTTTTTTTTTTTTTTTTTTTTTTTTTTTTTTTTTTTTTTTTTTTTTTTTTTTTTTTTTTTTTTTTTTTTTTTTTTTTTTGGTGCTGGCAAGCTTGTCAACAGTGTAATAACTCATAAGAGAAACTTGCTGAGAAGGTTTGCCACTGCTATTAAGTGCAGTCCTCATAAATAGGGTATCAGAAGTCCTGTCCATCTCAGTGAATTTGCCAAGCAAAGAATCTCCCCCTAAGGAGACACTGACTGACTGTTTTGGGACTTTAAAGGCTTTGAACTCCCAGGAGCTGGACACTAATAGACAAAAAATATATTCATACAGATGGGACACGAAATCCTTCATTTCTGCTCCTTTTCACATGACATTCATTCTACTACTGTAATGCAGAGCATTCATCCCTCTTTAAGTTTACATCATTCCCTGACATCTTTACCAGGATGTCTAAACATATTTTTCATGAATAGGAGAAAAAGAAAGGACTGAAAATTATTCTTTCATTAGTATGGCAGGTAAACACATACTAAGTGAATTTTAGTTTAACATTGCCTTGTGTTTGATTTTGTGCCATCAAAGATTATTTAACTTACAACAGAGGTAACAAGCATCTGTTAGGTGACACAGAGTAATAGAAAACATACAAATCTGTAATGACAGCAATGTGAGCAATCCACTTGACACTCCTTGTCTTTTAGAAGTAATTTTTCTTCATGGGGAGTGGGAATGGTGATAAAGTGCTTTCCTTATGTTTAAGCATGAACACAGGGAAATTTAGCATGTTGTCCCTCCAGTGTGCATGCAATTATATGTGTATCTATTTGCATAAACATACACATGCACATTTTAGAAATCTGAGAGATCCTATCAGTTCCTTTGGAGGTGATATGGGTGCTCTAGCGGATGAGAAGAGGAAACTGTCTCATGCTTCTGCTATACATATTTGAAATAGTAGATTATTGGGATGTCTGTGATGTCCATGCGTCTTTTTACCAACAGTCTGTTTCGCATAACACTCTAAACTATTAAACATATTGGCCATTTTCACAGGAACTGATAAAAAGGTCTCACATTTCTTGAAAATGAGCCACTAGATGGACAGCAAAGACGCAAATTGCTTCTGACAGTGAGGAAGAGACAGAAAAAACTCAGTCAATACTTTCTTAGGAAGCAACTACCCTCAGTTGCTTTCTTCCCTGTAGTTTTTCATAAGAAGAACCTGATTATATACTCTTTCAACTGGAATACAGTAGGTAAAGCCTCAGGGAAAAGGAATGTATCTGGAAGAAGACTTCATTAGTTCCACTGTCACAAACATCTGGTCACATTTGACTTTCCTACTTTGAAAAACTTTCTGTAGGTGAACTCATGAAACCAGTGAAGAATAGATTGTGCTCAAATCATACTTCACTTTGTTTTAAATTATGGTGCTGTATTCCTCAGAGCAAACTCTGAAAACCTTTGGTTTCATTGATCTTGTAGGTCATGGCATAGCATGGTTGCACAATACATTGGGTCAAGGACAGTACACTAGCACTGTACATAAAAAAAATTTCTTTTATCATTGGATATAAAACGCAAGAAGGCAGTATTTTTAAGTTTAATTCAAAGGCTATATCTATGAACAAATAAGTTATTTTGTAACAAAGGACTGCCCTTGACAATGTATAAAGCCCTGTGTATAGAAAGTAGTAACCAGCAGCCACAGAGGCAATAGAAACCTCAATGAGTTACAGAGCATCCTGCTATGAACTGAAGATAAGAATACCAGCATGACAAAATGTGCTGACCAGGCACTGCTGAAGGTATCTGAAAACTTTTGAAAAATTTCCACTACTTTTTGTGTCAGTCACTAGTTTTCTTTCTTTTGTTCTCCAATGGTTATATATCAGTTCTTAACATAGCTAGGTTACCAAAGTAATCAACCATACGGCAAAGAGTGTCACTTGTTGAATATAAAGTCCTAAAAGAAAAAAACCCAAAGCTGTAAGTGGCTGTAGACCTTTCCTCTACAACCTTAATTCCAGTATTCCTTAAATTCTTTTTTCCTATTGTTAGTTCCTTTTCCTTCTTACTTATCAAATCAATAAACTGGCTTGTACCTTTCATAAAGTGGTTTTAGTTTCTGCTAACCTGAACCTGACTAAATAAGTTGTCTGCTCTGTGATGCTGAACATTCCTTTTGCCTTTCAAACACTTCTTACAAGAGTAGCTCGGAATAGCATTTATTTAAACACAAACAAAAAACCACCCACAAAATAATAGTAATAAAAAACCAAACAAATAAAAAACCCCCCTAAGGATTCTTTTTTAATAGCTTACCTTTCTTTAAGTCCTTTATTTTGTGATTATCTATTTTTTACTTTTTGTTATGTTTTGTTACTGACACAGTTTAATGTTTTTATTATTTATAAATTAGTGTACTCACTAAATCTGCTTGAGATGGAACTGAGCTCTATTTCTTTTGCTAGAGAAAATAATTTTGTGATATGTAGTTGCATCCAATATAGAAATTAAAAGCATATTGGGTTCAGAAGAATTAACACTGACCTAAGGAGACAAATGCCTTTTTAAGTACCATGTGTGCCTCATTATTGCATTGCATATTGAGCAATGACAGTATGCCATAACACAATCATTAATGGAAGAATTAAGAAATTAATTTTTCCTATTTATTAAATAAAAAAACCTAAGGTAAATATAAAAGATTATTCCAATAAAAAGTGAAATGTCCCATTTACTAATTAATTCAAAAAGATGTTTTTATCACTTCAAGACTGTTTTCTGGATTTCCAGAAGGAGTAACATACTGAGGGAAAGATATTCTACAAGCAATGACTTTACACATGTCTACTTTTTGGAGTAAAGTAAAGCAAACTATTCTTGTTGTGTCCAATTGTTTATAAAGGCATGAGAGAGGAGATGTTAAGAAATTGAGATTTCTGATCTGGAAATCCTAGATCTTACCAGTATGCTTGGGTTTTTCCCCAAATACTAGGAAATACTAGGACTGGGTAAAAAACCCACAAAGTATGTTGATCAAAAAGTATTTCTTCTGAGTATTAAATTGACTGAATTTAGGCATGCTCACAAACACTTCCCATATAAATTTTCATGCAACAAAAATATTGTAGTTTAAACATTAATGAAATTGCAGTTACTGTTAGGATACTTATTTGAAATGATTTTCTGAAACTGACAAAATGGGAACTGCCCTGGAAACACTTAAACAGAAACAGAAATTCCTGGATATATTTTTTTACACATCTCAAATTCTACATCAGATTTCATTTTTTACCAGCCCAGTCTTACTCAATCACTCCAGAAGTCAACACATGATAAATAAATAACATCTTGCCATTTGTCTCTCTGTTCGTGATGCCAACCAATCTGCATGCTGGGAAAGAAGAAACCATCCCACAGTAGTCCTGTTATATTTATGTTCTGCAGTTCTTTGATTTAAATATAATTCTGAGTTGTAGACACATAGAAGTAAAGAAAGCTGACCAATTGCGAAAGTAGTTTAAAGTTCATGAGACAAGGACCTCAGTTGTAACATAGAATTTCATGGTTTTGAATCACTCAAAACTCAGCAATGTTTAGGTGGAAGAGTATGGTTAAGGACTGCCTGCATTTAGACTTCAAGTTAGCTTACAAATGAAGTTGAACAGCTGCTGATGGATTCTCCCACTGAAAAATGTTGCAGAGTAAATGGCTGTATTGTTTGTTTGTAAAAGCCCTTTTATCTTTTCTGTCTTACAACAAACATATCCAGCTGAGCTTTTGCTTGAAAATTATTTATTACTGAAAAAATAATTTAAAATATTGATATGAACATGATGTATTTTATCTGCATCTCCACCATAGTCAAGGTCTCAGATGTCAGATTTAGGAAATGATCTAGGGTCTGCAGCTAATTTTCCTTGCTGACAAAACTGAGTTGGTGACTCTTTAAAAATGTAGCAGGACTCTAAACACCGTAACTTCTTTGTTCCAGGAAATAACAGAAGAGAGAAGGTATGAATCGTCATGCTGGAATGAGTCAGTCACCCTTTACAGCACTAGCCTACAGCCAAGAGTATCTATTCTCACAGGTTTTACATGAAAAATAGAAAACCTTTATGCTTAAACAAATGTCATGAGGATGGAAATATGTTCTGAAGAGTAAAGAGACCTACTGGAAACCGTCTGTGATTATTCCTCATATCTGATAGTTTTCAAAGGGGATTGATATTTCTGGATGCTACAAAGTTTCACTCAAATCAGCAGGACTCAAACTGAGGATAACATATGTGTTAATGAACTGCATAAGTTGTAGGCCAACATTTGTCAGCTTTACACCCCATTAACAGAGATACTTCATAATCACTGTCACTTCAGTCTAGGAAAAAAGGGAAGAGATGAGGAAGAAATTATTGGAAAAATGGATTTTGTAGGAATACATATTTCTTTGGTACCCAAAATTAAGTACATTTTTTGTTGTGATTTTCTTTTAAATATGATAAAAATTGAGTGATTCATTTTAGATAGAATTTCTAGGACTTTTTAAATTGATATTTCTATTTTAAAACTCATTACATCTGCTATTGTGTATTTTTTCTATAGTTTACAAACTTTAAAAACTAGAGAAGGAAGTTATGAAGTTTTTACAGTTTTTACTCTCCTCATTCTATATCTTTTCCAAAGTTGGAGAAGCTTCTACCCAATTGTTACAATCAAAGTGCCAAAAAAGCCCCAATAAACCCCAAACCAAAATGTAACAAAATACCTGTGGGAAAACCCCATCAATCACTAAATGTAAATTAACCCTGAAGATTATGGGTCAGCATTTTTAAAAAATATGATGCTGTAAGTGTATGTCTCAATTACTTTAATAAGAGATAGAGTTACTAGTTATACACAGTTTTACAGCCTGTTAGCTACCTTCCCTTAGTTTTCTAGCCATCTGAAAAATCTAACATTCTTATATTCCTTACTACCTCACTTCTGTTGCAGGCAAAAAAAAATCTTAACTATTTCAGTTAATTATTAGGTTATTAAAAATAAAAAAAAAGGTGACTGTATGCTTTAGAAAATCTGAATAATTGTATATCCAAACATATATGCATATAATAATGGCCAGTCTCTTCGCGAACGAAGAACCGGGGAAGGTCTTTCCACCTTCCAGCCTGCGCACTGGATTTTTTAGGTGAGACACAGTGTGCGCGGAACTGAGCCCACCCTTTAATCCTGAGGTTCATCTGCCGGGGCCAAGCACGCTTGGACGGTGGCAGCGAGGTCCTCAGGACGTAGATGGATTG
>NW_020955697.1:1099818-1101825 GCF_003031625.1 Empidonax traillii
AATCCTGAGGTTCATCTGCCGGGGCCAAGCACGCTTGGACGGTGGCAGCGAGGTCCTCAGGACGTAGATGGATTGCCTTACAGGGCTAACGAGCTCCATCTGCCCGGGGAGTGTCCTAACCAGGAATCGAACCCAGATCTCAGCGTTGACAACGCTGTGGTTTAGCCACTGCACCACCAGGGACACTCATATATGCATATACACACACACACCCCCCATATATGTACATATATACGTACTCAGGGAAAATTTATCCTGGTTTGTTTTTTTTTTTCCCTTGGGAGTCATAGAAATACAGAACAGAAAGTGATAATAAGGGGCTGTGGTCTGTGTATCGTCCTGGTTTCAGCTGGGATAGAATTGATTTTCCTCTTAGTGTTGGGTACAGTGTTGTGTTTATAACACACTGATGATTTGGTTGTTGCTACATAGTGCTTCATTTTCCCATGCTTTCAGTTTTCAGTGCCAGCAAGGAAGTACACAAAAAGCTGGAAGGGAGCATGGCCAGGACACCTGACCTGAGCTGGCCATTAATCTTTTTGTCATCCAGATTAGACTAAATCTGCACTATTCCATTTCAAATCCATTATCCTCATTCTATTGACAGTGCACAGGGATAGTAGCTTTTGCTTTACATCTGTCTTTTATGTATTTGAAGATCTAACATTTCCCTTGCAACTTCTCCTGTAAACAGCCTACATCAATTCTCATATTCCCTTTATTTTCTGAATGTCATATATATCCCATTGGTTTCCTTGAAACTTCTTAAAATTCATCTGCATATTTCAAGTATTTGAGGCCTGAACTTTCACCGATGCCAAATGAGTGGAAATCCATACATCCATTATTTTCTCTGTGGAAATATTTCCAGTAGTATAAATTAAGCAGATTAGCAGACTGATTCATACTTTCTTCGTTCTTGGCGGGGTTTTTTTGTTTGTTTTGGTTGTTTTGGTTTGGTTTGGGTTTGGTTTTGGTTTTTTGGTTTGGTTTGGTTTTTGTTTGGTTTGTTTGGTTTGGTTTTGGTTTTTTGTGGGTTTTTGTTGGGTTTTTGTTTATTAGTTTGTTTGTTTTTCCCTCATTTCCCAGTTCTGGATTTTTCCACATTCACAATAAGTGAACGTGGAAAATCTTTTTCTCCTTAGTAAAAGAAAACAGAAGGTGAGTTGAAGCTTCTGGGTGAAAGGTGGATTCTTGAAACACTTCACAGAATAAGGAAGTAAAAGTACAACATTAAGTGGCAGAAGGAAGGATAAGCAGAAAGAATTTCAAGGGTATGAATTGGTTCTTCCTTGTTGCCAGGATCATGATGGAACCCAACCTGGCTCCCTCCCTGTGGAACACTAATTTCATGTCCATCCCCTACTCAAGGATGTCTTACCCTTACTCAGGATAGAGTATACTAGATATAGGAAAAAGTTTCTTACCATAGCCTATAAACCTGGTCTAGTGAAAGTTTCCCTGTCCATGGCAGGGGAGTTGTAACTAGGTCTCTTGCAACCATTCTATGATTCTTTGATTCTACTTCTGTTTCAGTTGTAAACCTCACTGCCAACTTACCTATCCATCAGGTTCTCACCTTCATGATTTTTATGAAACCCTTCATTCTCATCTCAGCTTTTCACCTATCTCTCTGGTTCTCCTGGCACATGGCCCTGTTGACTCCCTTAATGGGATCTGGTCCTCTACCTTGACTGCTTTGGCAGGGAAATCAATAGTGGACATCAGCATCAGTGGAAACAGTTGTTCATTCCCTCCTCCCTACTCTTACATCAAGTAAATTCCAATTTAATTTGCCAGGTTTTATTTCTTTGTTTAGTTGGTTTGTTGGTTTTACTCCCGGTGAGGGCAGCATAGTAGAAGAAAGGGGAAAGGGGTCTAGAGTGCAATGATGGGTTTGCTGTAGTAACTGTATTTGTGTGCCAGTTTGTGTAACTTAGCCAGAAAAGCTTAGAAACATGCCCAAAATGCTTCATCTGTTAACTGGACAAACTGAATAGCTACTGA
>NW_020955697.1:1102004-1145755 GCF_003031625.1 Empidonax traillii
TGGTTTTACTCCCGGTGAGGGCAGCATAGTAGAAGAAAGGGGAAAGGGGTCTAGAGTGCAATGATGGGTTTGCTGTAGTAACTGTATTTGTGTGCCAGTTTGTGTAACTTAGCCAGAAAAGCTTAGAAACATGCCCAAAATGCTTCATCTGTTAACTGGACAAACTGAATAGCTACTGATAAAGCTGTACTAAGTGACTTACTTCATTTTAAAGCAAGCCATCTAAAAGGATTTACATATTCCTCTTCTGGTAGCTGAGAAAATTTGACTTCTGAATGAGAGTGAGAAGCTTATGAATATGAATAAGAAACATTTGTTTATTTAAAGAATGATTGATAGAGGGTCAAGAGATAGATCTGATGTGATTTAGATCATCTGTTGTTTTCTGACATCAGCCAAAGAGATATCTAAGAGTTTGTCCCAAGGTCTGCAGTACTACAGTTGTAAGGACCCCAGATTTGATAGCAAAAAGATTGTGACAGCATTAGAGTGTAACATTTCCTTGTGTCTTTAGAATTCCAGAAGCATTTAGTAATTCTTATGGCTACCTTTCACTTAAAACCTCTGAGAGAAGCTAGGAAGCTTGACACATGCATGTCTAGATACTATAGATGTACAAATATCCCACAGAAACCTTATGGTTTAATACAATGAAAAGAGACTGGAAGTTTTTACAATGACCAGCAGTTTTGCTGCCTCAATAATTTTTTCTTTGAAGTTACTCAAAAAGATCCCCAGAGCTGGCTCAAGACCTTTTGGCACCACAGACAAAATTAAATTTTGCAGCTCCATGGGTGAGGATCTGTGAAAGGCTGGAGCAGGAACACAGAGCCACAGGGAAGCTTTGGTGACCTCAGCTGCTTGCTCTTGCTTCTGTTGCCTGGCAGACAGGAAATTGTGAGCAACAACTGCTCCCACACCAGCAGCTACCACCATCACCTGCCCACTCTGCAAAAATCTTGGCATAGATAAATCAAATTGGGGTCATGGACATCATTCATATATCCACTTTGCCTATGCCAACAGTCACTTTTTTTCTGTGCATCTCTGCTATGTGTCAGTTTTCTACACAGAATTGTAGCTGTAATATGTGCATGCTCTTGGAAAGAAGCACTTATGAATCATGCTACCATGAAGTACTGTTACAGTTGTGTTCCTTCAGATTTTTAATGGCAGATTTTTAATGCAAATTGCTGCTAACACTGATAGTTTTCTATTAGTCTTTTCAGTTTTTTCAGCTCTGTATTTGGCTTTTGAATGTGAATGAAAAAATGAACAAAAGTTTTGAGTTCCATTTGTTCCCTGAAAAAAAAAAATCTAGAATTAATGAATGAACAATTTGTCTTTTGTTTCAGCAAGCTGATAAATTTAAAAACAGTCCTCCTCTATGAAGACCTATGCAAGTTTACAAGCACTGAACACTTTCGTGCACTGAGGGTATGTTCTTGAGGAAGTCCTCATTAGAATTTGAGTTTACTTCCACAAGATGAAGAAGTTCTTATATTGGTATTTCAGATCCTTCTTACTCATATCTTGTATTTATCATTTGCTCAAATCCTTTGTAGACGCTGTCATGTCCATTACATTTTAGAACACTATATTAAGTGCATATGGTACTGCTGTTATTAAACATTCCCAGACTTTTCAAATATGTAGATACATTTCCATGATATGCGGAGTTATCTCTTTTAGTATTCTTCAGCATCTTTCCAGTGAGTCTGATCTATGACTCACTGGTTTGCCGTCTTCTTTCCTGACCAGGTTTCACTGAGCTTAGCACCAAGGTACTTTGAATATGGCATTTCCATATGAAAAATCTGTTCTTCCTAGAATCTGGTTTTCATTAATAAGGTTTAAAAATTGTCACCGGGAGGTCTGGTTGATCAAAACCCCAGCACTTTCTGCATTCTGGTTTTATTAATTACTTGTATTGTTAGAAAACTGTTTCATATTAATAGATTGCATTTGCTGCTTGCAGGAAAGAGGAACAACTGTTGCTTTCAAAGACTTTTAAAACATTCTGATGAACTATTTCTTAACCCATCACTGTCAGTTTAATATTGATCTTTTTATTGCACAGTCACTTGCACTTTTATGTAACTGTATGCGTAGCTATATTATATATCTATATCTATCTTTTCTTACATGACAAGATGGCTGAGCAAAGTGGGCTTGGTGAGCAGTTCTTTTTTTTCTCAACAAATCCTGGATGTCATGATTGTTTTCATCAAACCAGTCCTTGTTTTTCTTGAAGGAGAACCCTACGGATTCTTCAGAGGACTGCAGGATGCTATTTTTAATAAGTTGCCAAAGTGCTTTGGGAGAGGGATCTGTGGAATGAACTTCGAGCCTGGACTGAATCACGTCTTGTTAGTATCTCCTGGGGTGTCTTTCTGCTGTGTCTTTTGCAACTGGACTTGTCTATCTCACATCGGCCTTTTTAGCCAGCAGCGTGCTTGCAGCAAGTGTGGGTAGAGTCCTTCTCAAATCTTCATTTGCGAAGCCTAACCGTGTTGATGATGATGATCTACCTATCTATCTACCTATCTATCTATCTATCTATCTATCTATCTATCTATCTATCTATCTATCTATCTATCTATCTGTCTATCTATCTATCTATCTTGTGGACCTGTTTATTTTTCCCAGAAATTAGACTTGGCATGGAGAACAGGAAAAAAAATATTCTCCCTGTCATGCTTATTCAGGATTCATTCACTTTTTCAAACCTTTAAAGCCAGGCACGGCATTCAAAGGATTGTGGAGTTATTAAAACAAGGACATGTTCACCTCATGTTTTAATCAGCTACAAAAAGCTACCAATAGCAGAATTTAAAATTTTGATTTTTTTTTCAAAGTACTACTCAGTGAAAATAACATGGCAGTCACAATAGAGGGTTGTTGTTTTGAAATGACACATTGCATTCAGCAGATTTAGTTGATTCCAGTTTACTTCTGAGCGTTTACCTACACAAGAGACTGGATATTAAAAATGCTGTACAACAAATAGTGCACATTTGAGTGTACTGGAAAGAAGAAAGTGAAAGAGTTTATGAGTTAGGCAACACAGAATAAGGGAAAAAATACTTCAAAATATATTATACATACACCTCAGAAATCTATGGGAGAATGCAAAATCATTTTTGGAGGCCTACACATGTCTAAAATTCCTGGGTTTTTTGCTCTTTTTTTTTTTTTTCTAATAGCTGTTTGCTCCTGACTCCACACCTTCCCCCACCCATGTAAGAGCATCCTGCATATATTTACTTTGCTAGGGATTAATGATATTAGTATTCTTGGCTAGGAAAGGTCTTTTTCTGTCATTAGTTTATCATTTGTTCTGTTTTCTGTGACTTCATTATAAACCATAACTAACCATGACATTTTTATACTGTGGCTAGAAGAGTGGAAAAGGTCCCTCTGAAACTAATATTGATTTTGTTCTTTATTTCCCTTATTCAGCATAAACAAAGTATCAATGTGGTAATCATTATTTGGAGACATATGGTAAAATTCCAGCTAAATAAACTCTGCCCTTAAAATAGGAGCAGAATGATTCAAAATTTGTTGCTGAAAAAAATACTAAAGTATTATTAAATGCATATATTATTTTGTAGATAAAAATAAAATCAGAAAAAGTAGAGGATAAATCACTGGAAATCCAGGAACTTTGAAGTGTGAAAAAGCATCTTGCAACTAAGAATAATTTAAATGAATAAAAAAAAATACTGAAAATCTGGGATATGCAATTCCGCCCCCTCCCCCCCCCCGCCTTAATGTTGTCCTAATATGTAGGCAATTTATTCTACTTCTTCCAGCATAAATAATGATTTATAATGTATTATTTTCAGTAAAGGACATTTCAGCTCAGAAGCTAGATGCAAATAAGAACACATCAGAAACATTTTTTTGTTCTCCTTTGTGTAAAATTATGTTATTTTTCTTCAGAGGAACAAGATTAAACTACACAATCCACATGAACAAAAATTGTCTGTTTGACTTTCTCCAAAGGTGACACTTAAAATTTCCTTTCTACAAGATTGGAAAAATGCTTATTTCTTTAAAAGTGTCTATGGGATTCGATGGAAAGGAGATACAAGAAAACATTCATTAAAAGTCTAAATTAGTCAAGTTTCAAGTGATAGAATAGCTTAGGTTTCTCTGAAAGCTTAATAAAAGGATATAATTGAAGTAAATCACTATTAACCTATCCCAAAAACTTACATCAGACTTAGAATTTTGCTGTAAGTGACAGTAATGATATCAACAGCTATTTTAAAATATTGCTCAAGGATTTTGCTATATTTCCTGACTCATTTGTCTGAAGATTAAATTTTCACACATAAGAAGGTAATTTTAATACTCAGACAATTTATCTAGAAAAGAGATCAACATTTGGGGTATTTTCTTCAGATCAATTTTTCACTATTTTGAAGCCACTGTTTTACTTCTTCTAAGAAAAAAACCAAACAGGGAGGATCACCTACTGCAGTTTTCCAAGCTTCCCAAGGTTCACAGTTCTCAGTGGTCAGCAGGCCACTTCAGCCTTGTCCCACAGTAGGTCTCTGACTGTACAAATTCAGCATTTGCCAAATGTAAAGTGTGCTAGCAAACAGTGCTCCCACTACCTCTCCATTGCTGTAGTGTTCTTTATTTGTAACCATTATAGTGCTGTAGGCTCAATAGGGTCTGTTCACCATCTAAGAGTATGAATAAACATATGTACATTTTTTTCCAGATTACAGCATAAACACCTATATAAACTATTTCTGCCAGTGATAGACTTCCTGGGACCGGCTTGCAACTTCCATGCCATGCTAATGATAAAGAATATAAATCAAAAGATCTGTTACATGGCAGTGTTGGAAATCATTCAGAAAAGAGTTTATTTTCCTTAAAAATACAACCCTCCCTCCCCTCCAAAAAACCCCCAAACCATCAAACAAACCCAAAACCTACAATCCCAGTGATACAGTGATGTATATGTTGACAAACTGTAGAAACGTAGAACACACTGTAACCAGAAAAACATCAAGATGAATGTTAAAAACACTAATTGTAAATCCTTTCCCATTTAATTCTCCAAAACACACGAATCCTGAAAATAAAAGCAAATGTGGTTCACCGAAGAGAATGAATTGCAGATCATCAGTGCTGCAAGAACCTTTTTCAGGGAACTGTTTACTGGGCAGCCATGGGTACAGGACATAATGTTAAGCATTTATTTTGTGATCTGATTTTAATAACTTTAACTCTGTTCAGCAAGAATACTTAATGCTTTTTTACACAAATACAACCTATGGCCAGTGTTTTTTCTTGTCAAGTAATTTGCAGGTATAAAGATATTAGATAAAGCAACTATTTCAGTTCTTGTGGTTTATTCAGTTACTTCTATGCTCTTCATTTTGACATCAGTTAAAAATAGTGAGAGCAGCATGTCACAGTTCAGATGAGAGTTAACAATGGTAAAACAGTTAAGCTGCCCCAAGCACACTCTTTTGAAATACAGACTGTCCTTGATATTCATGTCTAGTGGATTGCTACCACTGAAACAGCTGATGGATGATATGTGGTAGCTGGCATTACAGTACATTGAATTATTTTCACTTGCAATGGCTGACTGTGAAGAGTTTTATACTCTTAAAGTGCTTTGCTGAAGTGAAGACAAACATTGCCAATCGTTAAAAATGCCTGCATTTTAAGATACTTACAGAACGGGAAAATGCTGGGATTGACCAAGTAATTCATAGTCAATCAACTAGTTTAAAAAACATAGTGTTTGGGGTTTTTTTCTTCCTTGTAATATGTCCATAAAGAGGCTGCACATTCTTTGAATGTGTTTATGAGTCTCTTGGATAAATATTTGCTAGTCTGTCTTGCACGTAAGTCACACTATTCTGCAATTGTTAGGTGCACACTGTGTTAAATGAAAATTAATCTAGTATGTCTGCAAAGGTTCTTTTTCTGCTCTGTAGGTGGAGGAATGTGTTGCTTTTAAGGGAATTTGAAACTTGGAAATATTCAGATTTTCAGTTACAGTCACCTAATTAATTTACTATTTCTTTTGTAATACTTGCTGCTGAAATTACTTTATCAGAATTGAGATGAATTTAGTTTTCATCTGTTTTTGAAAAAAATAAACTAGACAAGAAACAAATAAGCAAAGACTTTTTTAAGTTTTGAAAGAGGATTTAAAACCCTCATAACAATTACAGTTTAATCCCTTCCATTCTGAAGAACACTTGTATTTGGAAATAGAAGACTGTTACATCTGAGCAAATGGAATCATTCAGAAACACAAGATCTTTCGGTTTTGCACTGCACTTGATGCTGTATGAAACACAGCTCTTTGAAACACTTGAACTGCTCTTTGAACACACTTAATTGAATATAAGGCTTAAATTTGCCACTTTTTAGTCACAGAAAACAGGCCACAACTGAAACGTGTCACCAAATCCAGTCTTGATTTGTCTATTTTCAACAATGGTATTATGTTTGTAACAAGACATTATACTTGTCAGTTACATTCACTGATTTACTCTAAGTGAAGAAGGGAAGATGAGAAAATGAGCTAGATCTATGAATTGATACAGTGGGCAAAATATTGTTCTATAGAAGTAGGCCCCAATGTACAGAATCATAAGCTCTAAGTCCATTGAACTAGAGCAATCATATCTGAAGACATGCACCTATCCAGAAGATACAGATGAGGGAAGGGGGTTATTCCATTTTTAGCTGTAACACAGAAAGCTTCCTTTTACTCTCCTCAGTGAACTGTAGAGAAAAGAAAGCCAGTGGGAAAACAATATAAAAACTTTTATTGTCTCACCACTAAAATGAAAAGAAGGGTTTGAAATACAGTTCTGCCTTAGTCACAGTAGACACCTTGGCCCAGTGATAACTGAAGTGCATAGAGCTCTTTCTATTCACTTGAGAAAAGCAGAAACTGGCTTAAGTGTGCCAAAATGAAACCAGTGGCAGTTCCAATAATGTTTCAAACAAGAAATCATTAAATTAAATCAGGGAGATCCATGTAGTCCAAATCCCATCTCAATAGGTGCTGTACTGAAGGCATTCAGTCAAGTAAGTAGTGAGACTTGACCTGACCACTTAGTCTGAGCACCAGATAATATATTTTCTTAATAGTTGAATCAAAACATTATTACCAGGTTGGATGAGAGACTGGGAGACTTTAGCTTTTAATGGCAACAATATGAAGTTGCTCAACATTTCCAAGTTTCTATGGTGGCCTGAAATAATTCTGTGTTGTTACGTGTCCCTGGCAGGATAAAAAGAACCATCCAATACGTGTCAAAGTTTCTCTGACACTGAGAAGCCTTGGGCCTGCTACCTGTGCAAGTCAACTACCACATACAGATGGAAGGTTTGGTTGCAATTTTATTCTTGCTGTAGTTAGAAGATCACGCAAGGCAATACTTTCATGCAGGCATGGACTGCATTTTTCAAATGAATTCTTTTATCTCCACATCCTGGTGTGGAGAAAGTTTTCAGTGTTTGTGATAAAATGGCTTTTGGGGCCAGAAAAGATACTGTGGAATATTAACAGGTCCTTTACTTGTTTCAGGAAATATAATCTTTTGAATCTATTGCCACAGGCTGAGAATACTATAAAGAAAATACTGTATATAAAGACACAGTAGAGTCAGCATGATTTCTGCCGAAGTGAAAAGTGTTTCTAGAATATATTTAGTTGGAATGCAAATAGGATAGACTATTTCAGTTGCAAGGGACTGGCAATAATGACCTAATCCAGCTGCTTAACCACTTCCAGGCTGACCAAAAGTTAAAGCACATTGTTTAGGGCAGTATCCAAATGCTTCTTTAAACATTGACAGTTATGGGGCATTGATTACCTCTCTAGGAAGCCTGTTACAGTGTTTGATGGCCCTCTCAGTAAAGAAATGCTTCCTAATGTCCAGTCTAAACTTCTTCTGGCATAACTTTGAACCATTCTCCTGTGTCCTTTCACCAGACACCAGGGAGAAGAGATCAGTACCCCCTTTTAACTTGGGGAAACTACAGAACAGTGAGGTGGTCCCTCACCCTCCTTTTCTCCAAAGTAGAGAAGTCCAAAGTCTGTAGCTACTACTATTAGGACATTCCTTCCAGCTGTTTCAGCTCAAGGAATATCCCTTCATACATACATCCTGCAGTTGGAAACCTGGGAGCTCACATGTTGAGCAGGAGACCTGCCTGTGTGGCTGCATTGATTCTACCAGGTGCTAGAAGCTCAGAAGTAAAGGAACTGTTTTTTGCTGGCTGGTCATCAAGCTGCCATACATCTGCCCACTGACACATGCTGGCCCACTGGGAATATATACTAAGGCTTGAAGATCTCACAACAGTAATTGATTCCCTTTCCTTTCTTTTCCCCCACCTTTTCCTCCTTCCCCTTTGCCTTCCCTCTTTTTTCTCCCTTTTGTGAATCCTACTGTATGTATTGTATATGTAAAATTTGTACCTTTATGGCTATTTCACAGAAGGTATTAAATATTAAAATGAATCCACTGCTAACAAAACAAAACAAAACAAAACAAAACAAAACAAAACAAACCCCCTCCCCCCCAAAAAAAAAAACCAAACCAACAACAACAACAACAACAACAACAACAAAAGTAGAGATTTTCCATAGTCTTGTAGCACAGGAAGAGGCATAAAGAAGAATAAGTAGAATATTATGGGATATTTGTCTGCCTCTTTTAGAGTCTGATCTAATTCCATGCAAAGCCACAAACGATCCATTCATTTCAGCTTATATTGATCATTTCAGAAGAAAGGTAGGTCCAGACAATTGACAAAAATATACAGAATTTAATACCATGCATATACTAGCAGAAAGTGTTAACAGAAGCCTGTACTCATAGTAGTCCCCAAGTGGAACAAATGTTTTAGTATGTTAATGATTTACAAAGAGCACAATAAATACAGAAGGACCTGAAAACAAAAACATCCTCTTTTGGTCCTCTTTCCTGACAATGTATGGCAGGTATGGCAGGCAACTCTCTTCATCATACTTAGTGTAGTCTCTTGTAGTTCATTTACTAGATTAATCCATTAGTAGCTCTCAATGCTTAAAATGCAGCTGTATCTGTGTGTACATTTGTGTAGCACTTAGGAGTTATCAGTTCCAAAGAACATTTGCATTTCTCATAAGGGCATATGACTGATTCTATCCTATAAATACACGTAGTATTAGCTGACATAAAAGCACTGAAAAGGTTATCAAAGCCAAAGGACATCTTTCACAAATTAAAAATCACTTATTTCAAATCAGCATTTCAGTATATATTTCTCCAGTTTTATATAAACACCTAGAAAACATTTTATGTAGTCTTAGCAAAATATCAAATGCCAACACAAAATTCAGTTACTTTTTTTAAAATATTAAAAATCAAATTCTTGAATATCAAAATTACAAAGTGACAGAAAGACAGAAAGAAATTTATCTTATATAATAATATATATATATCTATATATCTCATCTTGTAATTGTAAAGTCACAGAAGAAGGAAAAGTACTTTTGCAGTTACAGCGGCTGTTGCTTTGATGTAGGATTTTTCTGCATACAGAAGTAAAGTATGCTTTAGATTATTTGAAGGTACTTGGTCAAGTCTTAAGGCATGGGTTTAAAGAACAGTGGAAGGATTAGGAGTTCTTTTCCTAAGAAATACAAATTCATTTTTCTGAATCCATTTGTACTTTTTTTTGTTACAGTCTTAAGCCCTGATTTTGAGCTACTTAAGATGTTTTTTAGCTTAACACTTATTCAACTATATAGGACTCTATTCCTTTATGTCATCCAGTATCAAAACTAATCATACAGAAAAAGAATCTACAGAAGGAGTTGAGAAGTTGCTATTTGTTTAGCAGGCTCATTATGTGTGTAAGTACTTCACACTAAGGAAAGAAAAAAACAAACAGGTGAGCCAATGTTTCTGAGAGAAACACCAGCTGCCTCTTCAAATTCTTTTATTCATTGTCTGAGCTGACAGTACTGCTGAAGTACTCCACAAGTTGGATGTAGATCTGCCACACAGGGACTGATATTTTTTTCCATCTACTTTTAGTAAGTTGAACTAATATATTTAATATAATCAGTAATATTTACCACTGTCAACATGGTGCACCAAAATGTACCAGATTTACCCATAATACCAAAATCTCATCTGGATTTTAAATAAATGTTACAGTTTGCACAAAGTTTTCCCAACTAAATAAAAGAAATACAAACAAGAAAAGAAAGAATGCCAAACAATAGATATACTACTTTACTGGAATATGTTTTGTTTTGTGTCTGGTTTATATTTTTTAAAAAATAATAAGTATACATTGTTGGAATATATACATATTTTTAGTTTAACAAAATCATTTTATGAATTGACTATACCCAAATTTCTAAGAGAACATTGTCTCTTTTAGGAATCATCATTCATCTCAATTTACAGATATGAATCAACACATCCCCTAGATATTCTTGTAGAAAAATATTCATCTATGGTGATAAAAATAACATTTATGTCATGGATGCTAATAATTTGTATGCATTGAATTATAAAGTGTATTAGTAAAATTATCTTATTATCAGTGCTTATGTCACCTGTGATGCTACCTAACAAAATATATTTAAGGTGATCCAAAACTTTGAAGTGGAAATGTGCAGGGAAGCTTCTAAATAAATATAAATTCAGTTCCAAAGTATTTAGTGATTACCATCCAATTAATTTCCATAGAAATCAATTGTGTCAAGGACTTCTGAAAACTTGTTTTTTTTCCTTTTTATTAAAATGTTTAAAAATAAATAAGGACATTGACTATAATCCACAATATTTTTTGTCTAGTGAAAAAAATGGTTATAGGGCATGTATGAATACAATAAAGAAGCAGAGGAAGAAACTGGTCTGTAAATCTCATTAATTCTGTGATTAGCACAAAGCGAAATTATCTGCATGCTGAAGCACAACATTATTCTCTTACAGAAGGGCATGAAGGGTGAGCTGATGTTTGGTGTGCAGTATGTTAAATCCATTTCAGTAAGCCAAGTGTGTAACATTACTCAAAATTTCTTTTGTGGGAAGGATCTACTGTATGCTGAAATTACTCAGCTTTTATCTTCCTCAGTTCACAGACACTGACACATCAAAAATACCATCTTCTCTCTCTTTGTTATATTCAAAATAATAATAATAATAAAAATTATCATTCCAGCAATAAGCTCAAGCTTTTTCTTGCTGAATATGATTTGAAATGGGCAGCTACTTATTGTGTCAGATAAAAGGCAGTAAATCCACTAGTCACAAATCTCCTTCGTATTGTTTCCAGAGCATTTATTTCAACTTATATCAGTTTCAAAGAACCTTGAGCCAATGTTTCAAGGATTACATAAACTTCAGCAAAATATTTCCTGCAGTAATATTTTCTGGTGGTCTTGGAAGAGCATTTGGTTGGTCAATGCACAGAGCTACTCTCAAATCTATTATTTTCTTAACTGAGCAACCAGGTGAAAATGTATTAACAGAAAACATAATAAACAAAGGCCATCAATACTGATTGCCATTTTTTCCTAGTTACTATACCAGCAGAAGTGAGCTACAACTTCAGCTGAAGTACTGGAGAGAATCTGGTATTGATTTCTCATCAGGGGCATCCTGGCATCTGTATCTTCAGATGGCAACACATCAGGGTTTCTAGGAGCAGATAACTCTTCTGAGAATGACTGCCACAGCTGTTAGAGCCATAGCTCCCAGATGGCCATATGAAGACCAGGGAAATCGTGGCAGTGGTATTTTGACTGGTGATCACAATACCCTTCTCTGAGCTGTTGTGTCTTGCAGCTGTAGGGTTATCCTGCTGCAACTGCCAAGGAAACATGCATATGAGCCAAGGGAGCAGTTGCACCAACTGGCAGGATCCAGAGTAGAGCTCTGACAGCTACGAAGGTTTTGACATATAGCACATTCAAGAATGGTGTACGGAGTAAGAGGAAAAGATCTGTGATATTCTGTTGTTTAGCACCCACTTCAGTGGCAATAGCAACAGCTTGACTGTGGATTTCATACCATTGCAAAGCTTGCTCACTGTTGCATGGTTATTAGAAGAGAACTGTCCGCTTACTAATGCATGCTTGCTTGCAGCATGCAGATCCAATGTGAGTGTGCTGTGGCCACCACCAAGCACTATCCCACTGAGGAAAATGTATCCAGTAAAGCATTTCTAGATATTTCAAACTGTATATAGAAGAGTACTTATAGTATCTTTCCATAAGAAACTTGAATTCAACAGGAGGGGTGGAAGTGCTTGCGACTGAAGGAACAAAGTAATTACAGCAATCAACAAATAGGGATCTGAGATGTCTTCCCTCTGATATTGATACCTAAAGAATGAATCCAGTGATTCTCACTGGAAAGGCTTTTGTCTTACCTTTCTTCCCACTCACTTTCTTCACACTAAACATCTCTGTGATTTCATTTCCAAAATACAGCATTAAATCTTTATTCATATGTTATTAGAGAAATACTTTTGTTTCAGTATAGAAGACCTTCATTCACAAAGATAGGAATTGTTCAACAAGAATTAGTCAATGGACTATGCTACAATAGGCCATGACATCAATAGCAAAGTTGTCCTGATGGACTTAACATTTCTCTGAATTCTTGTTTGTTGCAGAATAGAAGATTGACAAAGTGAAAAAAACCTCTTACCTCCAGAATGGAAGTAACAGGTGGGAAAGTGACACCAAATCCTTTTAAGAGAGGAGGAAGTTGAGGTTTCACAGAAAAACATGTATATAGAAGTCAAGCTTCCCAAGAAACTATAGATCTTTGGTAAAAATGGAAAACTTGGTATATCTAGGACCAAGAATTTGATTTTAATCCAGTTTGAGTTCTGTCAATCTAAAAGCTTAACCTATCTAAATACTACAGAAAAACTGAATTAACAATAAAACTTATTTTGTTTGATTGGTTGGTTTTGGTTTTGGTTTTTTTTTGCCAGACTACACATCCCATCACCAGTGATTTCAAAGTAGTGTCCACATGGCTATGAAATTTAACATGTCAGTAAGGATGCCAGTATTGTTTGCATGGGAGATCTCTCTTAAAAGAGCACTTTAAAGCTTAAGAACAGGCAGGACTGTGATTCAGGTGAAACCCTATTCTAGTAGCAGCTCAGGTAACACAGTAAGGTGCAGCAAAAACAATAGTCAGTATAAGTAAGTTGATGGTCTCCCAGTTTTGGGTGTGTCTTTAAATTTCCAGATCCCTATTGCATAGTAGTATAGTTACAGAAAGCATAAAAAAACCCCTGTTTTGTGGGTATTATTGATACATACAGCTTTAGAAGACATACGTTCTTTCAGTCAGTGTTTCTAGCAGTTTTCCCAACAAAATGTTGGTCTTCATCACAGCAAGCATTGAGGACAGGACAGAAGACATCATTTTGCCATTATATACAATCTTAATGTGCCCATGTCTTAAGCTTGCATACAGTTTTGGTCTCTGCATCTCAGGAACCTGCAGCTACCCATGAAAATCAAGAACAGTAGTAGCTCTACTCTTCCTCATTCACGAATATGTAAAGTAGTCAACACAGAGAGTACCCACTTGTGATATCCATTACTTATACTAATTTTAGGTATAAAATTAAGTAGTAAATTGTTTTCTAGAAGAAAAAAAAAGAGTGATTGTTTATAAAGAGAAGCGTTAGAAGATTGTGAATTGATTCTACCAGAAATACGCATTCAGACATCTCTTTTACTACAGGTGAAAATGAAAAAAAAAAAAAAAACAAAAACCAAATACAATAATCAGGAAAAGTACTTCAAAGAATGGATAAACTGCAACCACTTTAATAACTGTCATGTGGATAAAATAAAATTAGTTTCCTATTTAATGAGACCTTACAACTTCGTGCCTTCACCCACTTTTCTCTTCCTAGAGATTTATGCCTTCTCAATTACAGCCTGGGAACACAAAGATTTCAGTTGCTGTTTAGCATATGTGGAAGGTGAGAGCTTCAGAGAGAAACTTAGAAATATAGCAGAAATAAACTACTTACATCAATTATATGCAGCAAACTTCTAAACATAGTGGAATAAAAAACTTTTTTAGATACAAATTTAACAATTCTGTTATTGTGTCTGAATAATTGAGTAGAAAACCAACATCAATCTCCAATGCAGGAATATTGACCCTCTTTGGAAAAACATGCAGAAAAAGATGTCTGATAGATTCTACATGTCCATCAACTGCTCATTTGAATCTCAAAGAGTATAGTTGATGTTTATCAATTTAAATACTCATCATTCAATAACAATTATGCGTTTTTCTGAATAAACATCTATTTTACTAATCACAAAATCAGAATTGCTAAGACTGGAAAGCACCTCTAATGGTCATCAAGTCCAAGTGCTCCCTGCTTGAAGCAGGGACAGCTAAACCAAGTTACCATGGGCCATGTCTAGTCCAGTTTTGACAATCTGTCATGACGAAAACTCTGGGCAGCTTGTTCAAGTGATCACCCTCACAGTAAAAAAGATTTTTCTTATTTATAAATGTAATTCCCCATCTTTCAGTTTGTGCGCATTGTTTTTTCTTCTGTCACTGGGCACCACTGAGAAATGCCTCCATTTTCTTTATTCCTCCCATCAGATAGTTATACACACTGACAGTTTCCTCCTCAACCTTCTCTTCTGCAGGCTGGATGATGCCATCTCTCTCTACCTCTCCCTCATATGACAGATTGTCCTTTCACTTAATCATTTGTTGGACTTGCTCCGGTAAATCCATATCTCTCTTGCACTGGGGAGCCAAGACCCAGTGTTCCAGATGTGTATCAGCAGGGCTCAGCTGAGAGGAAGGAACATCTCCCTTGGCCTGCTAATAACACTCTTCTATGACTAGCATGTTGTTGGTTTTCTTTGCTATAAGTGTGCATGGCTCATTAATGATAAAGTTTGTTTTCTAGCAGAGGCCCCAGGTCTCTCTCTGCAAAGGTGATTTCCAACTGGTTGTCCTGAGTGCTTACCAGTGCCTAGGTTATTCCTCCCTAGATGAAGGACTTAGCATTTACTTTGGAGGCCATTTCTCCTATCAAGATCCCTCTAAATGTCAGCACATCCATCTGGTCCATCATCCACTTCTCTGAGTTTGGTATCATTTGCACTCCTGTTGTGGTGTGAGGTGCTATGTCCAATCATTTAGGTTGTTAATGAAGGTGTTGAACAGTATGGCCTCAGCGTTGGCCTCAGGGGCCCTGCACTAGAGATTAGCCTCCAGGGGAACATAATGTCACTGATCACAACCCTCTGAGCCCAGCAGTTCAGACCCTTCACAATCCCTCTCCCTTTCTACTTATCTAGACTTTATTTCTTTGTCTAAAAGCACCTTAGGGAAGACTATGCCAAAAGCCTTACTAAAGTCAAGATAAAAAACATCCAATGCTCTTGCCTCATCCACAACATCCATCATCCTTTGTAGACAGGTTGATGAGCTCTTGAGTGTTAATGAACTATTATATATATTATTCAGATATTCTTATGTAAAGACTAACTATATTGATGAAATTCTTGCACACTACTTGACAAAAATCCTGTATAGAATAAAATGTGATTACTTATACATTAAAAAAGTAGATTTTGTCCTATAGATACATATAAACAATCCTTCTACAGTTGTGATTAAAAAAAAAAAATCAAACCAAAACAAAAGAACCCACCTGTTATTTATGTAATCTGAAGTTTATTTGTGAAACTTGTTTATTTTGGAGTCAAACCCAGTAATACCCAGAATGATTATAAACTCATTAAATACCCTGACACTAATGGGTTGACTTGGATAAATAAGTTAGGATGGCAGCATTAAATCCTTTGGGAACTCAGCAATTAAGCCAGTATGTGCAATTTACTAGACCAAAGTATTTCATCCAAATCCTGTTGGTAAAAAGCATTTCCCCTTTTTTTCCCTTTAAACTTCTAGAAGATCATCTTAAATTCTAAGAGGGCTCCAACAGCTCATTTTTCCCTGCAAATCTGGGTCACCTAACCTACAACACTTTATTGAAGTGCAGGATGTAGAGAGATTTCTAGATTTCAGTAGGTAAATTTTCCAGCAATGTGTTTTAATATGCCTTAGAACATTAGTTTAATAAAATATAGCAACAGTTTAACTTCATAATAATTTTTTTCTCCATGTGTAATTGCGATACTATAACTCATAACTACATACTGTCACTGCCACAGTTGTTAAATTTACCTTTATCAGTCTAATAAGATGATTTTTTTCCTCTCTGAGTGGCATGCTGACATCCAGAACTGTTGACATGGTATGAGATAGAACTCTTTGATATTATATTAAAGTTACAACTTAAATAACATGATAATTACAAGTTTTCTAATTAATTTGACTCTTTTTTTTTTTTTTTTAAATCATTATTTGCAATTTGGCCCACATTCTCCATCTAGAAAATGGTTTTGAAAAACACAGTGCAGAGCACAGTAAGAACAGAGCTTCTCCAAAGTGTATCAGGTTGAGATTGGAATTCCTCAAATGTGTGTAAAATCTGTCACAGACCCTGTTACATCGAAATTGTGATTCTGTTCAAATATTAGCAAGTTGAAAATACTGTTAGTACATGTGTTTCACATCATATAACATTGGAATGAATTTGTTTTTATTTTTCTATTAAACTATAAAAATAAATGGTATTTAAGATGTTGCACAATGTGTTAATGTTGGGAATCCAGATTGTGCTTTTTAATTATTTAAAAAGCAGCAATGGATTTAGGCCAGGACTGTGCATCTCTTGGACTCTAATGAACCTGGAATAAGTCCAATCAAGTGGACATAACTAACATTTACAAATGGTGACAGTTCACAATACACTTAACTTATTTTTTCTATTATTTTAATGTGACAGATAGCAAAGGAGGCTTAACTATGGCTTTTATAACAGCTTTCCTATTATTCAGACTTCCTATGCCTGGATAACAGTTTATTCCAGACCAGTCCGGCTTCCTTTGCTTGATCCTGCAGCAAAGTCGTAATAATCCTATTGGTAACATTACAGGCTGTTGCTATGGAAATTAATGTATTATCTCAGAAAAATGACAGATGGGTTGAAGAGGGAACAAGCCCATACTTAAACACTGATCCTTACATGACTAACTAATCCCTAAACGGATGTCACTTAGAGAACAGCTAATTTCAAAGACTTTACTGAAACCATGTGACTAACATGAATGGCATAGGACAGAGGCTATGTTAAGTATTTTGCTTCAATTTGGTTAAACTATCTCTGTTTCATTCCCACTTGTGGCCCATATTGCTTTTCTCTCTACATGTTCCAGACAGCCTGCAGTAGGTCAGGAACCATCATAAGATAGCAGCAGATAGCAGCATTGTGTGCAGTTTAATAGCTTCCCCTCATCTCCCCCTCTGTGTGAATGATGTAATTAAAAAAAAAAAAGTGGACAAGGTAGGATCAATGAATTAACTATCATTTGCAGATGCACTTCAGATTTAAAAAACAAAACAAAACAAAACAGAAAATAAACAAAGACCATGTGCATTATACCATCACTAAAGGGATACTGAGCATATTTTAAGTCTTTAATCGTTGAGGCTTATACTTTCTCTTAAACAAAAACATTAGGGCTTTTTGCCCATGGTAGTATAAATCAGGCTAAATTATGGAAAGTGCAGCATATAACAAGTGGAATTTGCACAAGAATTTGCAAAGTAGGAGTGTAGGTTAAAAAATCCTCTGGGATACAAGTGCTAATAGTGAACTGGATCAGGATAGTAGAATGAGAAATGCAGTGTGTTGGATTTTTAAAGGAGAAAAGGATGACTGTGGTATGGAAATTTTGTATACGACTGACAAGTGACAGCTGATTTTCATTCAATACACAAAATATTTTTGCTTTTGGAAAAACAGGAGGAAGAATACAAAAGTAGGCTTTTTTCCCATTTCCCCAATACTAAATTTCACCATTTTGATAATTTGTCCTTTGGAATAATTACACTACTTTTCATAAATCACATTCCTCTATGCTGGGGATTTTTTTTTAATGTCTCTGCCTATGGATAATGACGTTGCAACAACTGTCAAAAACATACTATTGATAAATACTTAGCAAAAAGGAAGATCTGGCTCTGCTGCTGGCAAAATACTGAGTATTAAAATTATCTTATAATACTCTGAGTAACAGCAAGAGTAAATATGTATGAAAATGTATGTCTGAGTCACATCAGTAGATAACTTATTATTATTTCAGAATCATAAAAAAAATATGTATCAAAACAGGGACTTAATTTAAAGTCTCCAGAACTGAAAGCCAGTGACCTAAAATATGTCATAATTTTAATCCCCCCCCCCCCAAAAAAAAAATCAACTCCACAAAGGTAAGCTATTGTTTGAATTATTTGAAGGAAAAATTGCTACATCTGTGAAAGATGTATCTTCTGCAAATTATATTCTTTTGTGGAATAACACCTGCACTGACCCACTCTTTCACTTAAAATTCAATGAAAGAAGCAAAGAAATTAACCCTACCATCCACACTGCAGAGGAAAGATGTGTAGTAATACCAAGCAAGATTAGAAAACAGGGATTGATGGATCATGCCAGACATCTGTTCTGTAACCATATACATCATGCTTTTTCCTACCTTTTTTTTTCTTGGTTGGCTTTTGTTTGTTTGTTTGTTTGTTTGTTTGTTTCATGTGAAGTTAATCAGGTGAATAGGAGATGTTAAATTCTGCAGTTTCATTTTAGCATATGCTAGAGACACAAGTGAATATGAGAGAATAAGTCCCAATGGACTAGTGTTGTTGCTGTTAGGTGAAAGTCAAAGATAGTTCAGAGCCATAAGAAACAGATAACAGTGTTGTAATTGAGTAAAAAACAAAGTTGATATCCAAAGAACAGTGTGATAAGGAAGGTAACATATAGTGGATTTGGACTGTCTTTGTTGTTCCCTCTAAGAATAAAGAATTTATCTAATTTATTTGTGATATAGGGGTTGAAGGGTTGTTATATGGGTCAAGGATAACATTAGTAATAATACTTTTATCAGATTGTATGTAATTTATCTTTCAAAAGAAATGGTAGTATTTGGTCCTGTCAAGGCAGTTATAATGATCAAATATTTGTGATACCATTAAGAGTTGATTGTGTACCTTTCTTCCAGGGAGCTAGCATGCAGTTCATTTAAATATGAGATAATACTTTTGATAAACCAACTTCTAAGAAGCACAGCATCAACAGATGTGTTGACAGAAGGAAACAAAGAGAGGCAGAAGGAATTTAGTGTCACAAGTATTTATTATGCAAGAGGTAGAGTGGAGGCTTCTGCAAATCATACACTAAAGCTGCCCTGTATTTCTGAACAGCATTGCCTTGATATCTTTGAAACTGAAACAGGAATGCAAAAGAGTTCTCATGCCTCAGCCATACTTCCAGAATACCACAGGAGCTCTGCAAATTTTCTAACCTGAAGTCACATCTCACAAGCAAAGAACAAGCAAATAGTGTGAGTATTTAATTCAACCTTTTATGTTGATTCTCAATGCATCTGTATTTCAAAAATTTAATTTTAAAGACAAATATTCTATAATTATCTTTGCGACGTGATACTCTGAGGTTATGTGATGATTCATATCAATTCATGGAGGTTTAGGTCAGAAAAGTTACACAGACCTAGACCTTCCTTACCACCACTGAATTGCTATCCCCTGTCTGGAGACATAGCAGGAACAACTGCCCCATGCACCATTAAGTTTCACTGAAGTCTTTGAAAGAGGCTTAAGATGCTTATGGACCTTCCTTCCACAGATCATTCCTGCTGGCTGGATTTTACCCAACAGGAGAAGTTGCCATGCCAGCAGTGCTCAGCACGCATGGGATGTAACGTCAGGTGGAATGACCTTCAGAAGACGTCGCTCTTTCATGCATTCCCAAAGCATTATGCTTTTTCAGCACCTGTGAAGAAAGGATAAGTTAAAGCAGGCTTCAACATTTCAACATCATGGAGCAGTTTAACATCATGGAGCAGTTTATTTTCTCAGTCTGATCATTTTCCAGCTGGCTTCCTGACATTCTTCAGTTTTATTCTTTGTACCTACTTCATCTAAGGTGTTTACTTTACAGAAGTATCGCACAGACTGTACATGTATTTGGTTCAAACAGGCAGAGGAACATAGTTTCATAAGCCTTTACTCTTGTACTTACTCACAGAGTAATAGACATCCAGAGCTACCATAGAAAAAATGATACTATATTTTGGAAGGGAAACTGTTTGTTTCATTTTACTTCCATCTGATTTAAGTATTTCTAATAAACCTCTTGCCATAATATCTGAGTGTTAATAAGTACAAACTAAGTTTCACTTAGAGAGAGAGACAGACTATTTTACTTCAGAGACCAGTGTAAAGAACTCCTCTGCTTTTAAATATTTCTTGTAAGGAATTTTTTTTAAAATATTATTCTTTGATCATGACTTTATCAACAAACTGAAATCTGGAAGATTCCTTCTATGCCAAAGCCTAAGATACCAGGAATTTGCTAAAGATAGAAGTGCTATAGCTTTAAGATAAGCATCAATCATTTCATAGTTTAGAAAGAAAAAACAAAGTTTTCTGTAAACTCTGTAAACAGCCCTGTAAATACACTCTATAAACAGCTCAACTTTGAAATCCATCAAAACATCAATCTCCTTCCATGGACAGAGCACTGCTGAGCACTGTGCAGCTATGCCTTGAAGCAGACACTGTCCCACTTTGTTAACTATACCACCAAGCCAAGCTCTCCTCTACAAATGAGCAGACAAGGACTTTTTGAAAACAACTGAAGATTTTACAAGGTATTTTTGCAATATACCCTAACATATCAAATTATTTTTCTTCTTGGAGGGTCCAAACCAGCATTATACTTAATCTGGAATTTAGGCTACCATACATTGAAACTTTGCATGCTGACATTTTCTTAGTAAACACTTTCTTCTACTTGAACTCTTTGCCTAAGATTTTGCGTTTTATAAGACAAACCTGTTCAGCCTGCTTGCTCTGAGCACTACATCTCCTCCTGCACAGAAATGCCAGGGTTTGCAATTAGCAAATGCAGAGCTGAGTTTGGATGCTACAGCTTCAGCAGCTCATTCTCCTCTTTCACTCATTGCCATTCCTGTGTCTGCTCATGCATGGCTAAGGCATAGTCCCCAGCCCCAGATCTCTTGATCTTTCCATCGCTCACTCACGAGGAGCCATGCTGCTTTGCATCTCCTTTTTCACCTCCACTCACCCCCTCTGTGCATTGTGGCATCCTCTTGTTTTTTGATCATCAGGAATATGGTAACCTTGGCAGAAATCACTTTAATCATACTTTTCCTTAAAAAAAATGCTTTACTGAAACTTCAAACAAATGTTTTATGAGAAATTTCTGACGAAGTCAATGCAGACTGCTTTTCAAAGTATCATCTTTTTCTTTGGAAAAAAGTCTAAAAAAGCATCAAAATAAAATGTATAAAAGCATTCATGTTCATCTGTTTGGTTTGCATAATCAAGCTCACTTCAGGAAAAAAGGTAATAATGTCCTTAAATTTCCTGTAAACCTGGAAAGATTTTTTAAAAATTTTTTTAAACCAGCAGATTTCATATGAAATCTAAAAAGTATAATCTTATTTAATGAACAATTTAACAATCATAATGATTAATAAAAACTCACTTTGGGGAATTTATTTTGGGTGTTTTTTATTCATCAGATCTATGTTTTTGCACACTGTGTGAAAAGGAAAAACATCTTTAGTTCTAAATCAATTTTATGAGATTAAGGACAGATGTTCAATTTTCTTTTATATCAGAATGGTTGTGTCAATGTCCACCCCTCTGAGTTAAAATATGCCAAAGACTTTCAGTTTCATCTCTTTGGCATGCAGGGTTGGTTTCCAATGGCGGTTTTTTTCTCTCCTAACCCCCATATTTCTTTTTCTTTCCCCTTCATTTTTGCTGTTACTTATCTGCGCAAGTAGCCTCTGTTTTGTTTGGGTTTTTTTAAGTTTAGAGCTATTTACATGTTACTATGTTTCAGCACAGTCATAAAAAAACCCAAACCACAGTGACTTCTTATTGCCACATTTTCAATCTGTAGTTTCATAGAGTTAAATGTAGTTGAGTTATAAGTATTCCTCATTATGCCATTGTGCCATTTAGATAAAAGTAAATACTTACACTGATTTCTAAAAAGATTTCACACCAAAAAGTAGAGTTATTTGGGGATAGTAAAAATATGGACCAATTTTCTATTTTCCTTCTGAAGGAGTCTATAACCACAAGTTAAAACTCTTTATTTCCTAGTAATGAAGTTATCTAACATGAGTTTATCAGTTTATAGAAGTCTTATGAGTCAAAAACTGTGAGGACCCCCTCCTAAAAATATCTTATTTACATACCTATAGTATAATGCTGGTAAAGAAAGTCAGTGAGAAAGGAAACAGGCAACATTTGCAAACAAAATTTCAGAACTGAGATTGAAGCAGCAAATTTTTAAACTCATAATTAAATGCCTCTACCTGTGGATTCAAACAACCTATAATGCGTGATGTGAAAAGGGGATTTTGAAATGCTTCCTACTTTTCAAAATGGGCATATATCTTCAGGTACTATGGTCACAGTTAATTTAATTTTTGTTCAGATGCTATAACTACAAAAAAGTGCTTCTGCAACACAGTATTAGCATTTTTTAACTAACAGAGATTCTTAAAATAGAATAATTAGTTCCCTTTTACAATAGAACATACATTATATCTTCTCTCAGAAATACAGTTTAATTAATCTAGAGTTATAATCTCTGTGGTCTTCCAACCTTTTTTAAATGTTTTTGAACCTTTTTCTCTAGGCAAGCAAGCTAGTTATGAGCTGGAAATTAATTTTATACATTTGGTCTTATCCGTCTCTTTGAAAGCTAGTTCCCCGCTTGTCTCAGCTTAGTGAAATTGCCATGCAATTAAACAATGAAAACTAAGGTTGTTTGGCCTAAATTAAAAGAAATGACAAGTAAGGAAAAACATATGAAGAACTGATCAGATGTGGATTAATGAGCACACATTTTTTTTTCCATTTTGGTAATAGCAGACTAATTAAAATGATGCACTAATTTTTATTCAAACAATAACACATCACAATAATACCATTATTCCTGATTTGGTAAAGCCAGTTATGATGATTATACCAATTGATTTCTGTCAGAAAATATTTTAAGAACTTGAAGTTGGATCATTAACAGAATTATTTATACAGAAAGGAAAAAATATTATTATTTCTGTCAAGTCAGACTTGATTGTAACAATAAACTCCTGGATTTTTCTTATTAAGACAATGCATTGCCTCTCTTTCATATGCAACAATTCTGGTTTTTTTCTAACATATTTTGTCACTCATGCATTTAAAATGCCATCCACCATATAATCTTTCTTTCTTTTTTCACTTGGAGTTTCAGTCTTGCCACTCAGTGTCTCTGAAATCTATATAGACTAGTTTTGACAGAGTTTAAATTTATATGAAAGAAACATACACAAAACAAACTTTTTAAGAGTTTATGCCTTTGGATTTTTTTTTTTTTAAAGTCATTCCATCTTTGCTGTAGAGATATGACATTCTGGTTTTACTTAAGACTTTTCAAAACACAAAAAATGTAAGGGAGCAACTTAAGAACTGTCAGTTTAAGTCGAGTTCTTGGAGTAAATGGTATGCTTGACTTGAGAACTACGCTTTTTCTCATGATGTTAAAAGGAGTAAGTTTCATTGACCATTGCTGACTCAGGCATTTGTAACTTCAGTGTCTATTTTCCTTAAATTTATACTGTGTGTACTTAGTGCTATCAGCCACAAAACAAAAGTCAGATTTATTGTCCCATTACTACACACTGCTCTACATGTATTTATTTATCTAAAAATAAAAATAAAATCCACTGATTTCTATGTTTCTATGTAGCTATTGCCTCTAAATAAATCCAGTAGAAAAATTTAGGAAAAGAAGTAGTCTCAATTCCTTACTCATCATTTATACTCTAAGCAAAAAATAACAGGAAATCTTTATTAGCTTTTTTTAATATACAGAATACATTGAAAAACTTTGAAAGGAGACAACTAATCATTACTTGTAATTAGCCACACCCCTACCATACCGAACAATAAGAAGTTATATGGAAAACTAACAAAAAACAAGTTATATTTGTTCCTATGAAGCTAATGTAGAACAAAAAAGAGCACTGAAAAAGAAAGGAGAGCTTCATTAACAAGCAGGAGGGTCCTATTTAACCTGCACAAATTATTATTTCTACCTCCCTTCTACACTGAATTTCAGTGTACTTGAAATCCCAAGCTAAGAACATGCCAAAACTGTCTGTTTTTACTGAAACCAACAGGCCTTATTCTTGAGTACTTGTAATTCCCTTTAGTGCTACTGCAGTGGGAAAAGACTTTATCTTGCCTTATGGCAATAGCTGTCATAAAGGAATCCTCAGAGGATGTATGGCTGCCTTACCCCATGGCACAAAGGACAGATACATCAATAGGATTTACCTGTAAGCACCTGACATAGAATATCTTTTTCCCATCACTAATACCGCCTTATCCTTCTTCCTCTGCCACTTTGAGATTGCTGGATGGGGAAAGGAGAAAGCAGAGAGTTTTGATTCTAATGGCTTTGATGTTACGTCTTCCTGAATTATTATTGCTGATCGAGATGCAAGTTTCACTTTAGCTCTGATTTGCACCAGTATGCGACATTTTCCAGGACAGGATTAGAGTTTTTAAGATTTCCTCTCTAAAGTTTAATGCTGCTCAGGACCTGTTTTCTTCTTTATTGCTTCTCGGTTACAATAGTGTTATTTCCTCCACCTAATCTATTCAGAAATTTCTTTTCACCTCCTGTTAGCTATTTTGTCTCTAACTGCTATCTAATCTTTCTGCTCACTTACTTCAGACACTAAGACAGGAATAACTTTCTGTATAATTTGCTGACCCTTAAAAGGTGAAGAAATAATATTATTTAAGTAAAGTTATAGGCATTTTTGACACACTAGATCTTCAATGAACTATGGCATAAAAACATTATTTGAAGCCTGTTCTGATACTGTTTTGAACACTCCATAGAAATAATTCACCAAGCACTTAAAACAGAAATGAATGAACATATTCAGATATAGAAAGAAAACTCTATACACTGCAGGAAAATTTTCAGCAAACTAGAAGCAAATAACATTGTGATAGCATTTAATTTTCATGAAGATTTCTCTGGGCAAATGGAAAAGTGAAACAATTAAAAAGTAAGTAAAAGGGAGGAGACCATTTGTACACAAGCACAGAAGCAGAAATAGTGTGTAAGTTAGGGTACAATTGGATGACAGGTTTTTTCAGAATCTAGAAAAAGACTAATGTATAGTGGCAAATCTGCCAATAATACTGGTGATCAATGGTATTGCATCCTGGAAGTCCAAACCAGAAGCTATAAGAGTGTGGAATCCTGTTGACATTGTAAGCCCTGGTTTCTCTAGAAAATTATTTAAAAAAATGACTGCAGTTAAAAAAACTGTTCCCTTTAACAGTCACTATTTTCAGGAGTTGTTCTTAATTCTGTTCCATGTCTGTTTTGTTTCTACAGGACAACTTCACAGGTTCAGAAGAGCTGTGTTTTTTAAACTCACCCACTATGATTATGACCAGGCCTCGGTATACATCATTTTCAGATCAAACTCAGGACTATCACTCCACTAATACTAACGTGATACCTGAAGCTTATAACATAACTGGAAATGTGATACACAGAAAGGGGCTTCTAAATGGGAGAATGCACCTACAATTCTATTGCCTAAAATAGGAAAGCAAAACGACTAATATCAGCTAACATCTCCATTTCTCAGTCACAAAGCACTGCATAGGAAGACTATTATTAAGGACTAAAAAAAATGTTCATTTTTTTCTGCATTAATGTTTTTAGAATGACGCCTTTCAAATACTGTAACAACAATTGATACAAATAACCTGCTATTTTATGTCAGCTGGGGACCATGAATGTCATTGCAAATCCTCATATGCTAACTCCAAAAAGCAAAGTAGGCTTCTTATCTAGTCCACTCATTATTGTCATGTAGCTTGTGTTGAATGCATGTGTTCTTTGAATGAGAAACCTTAAAGCAGTAGCATATGCTGCCAGGGTTTTGACAGAATTTTGTTATTCCAAGCCTCCCAGACACTCTCATAAAATAGTATATAATGAGAACATTTCTAAATCAAAGTGTCGTTAGAAAGATAGGTCACATGTGAAGTATATGCTTCCTAGGTTTATGTACTTTAAGGTGATTATACTCTGATGAAGGGACAGAAGGTAGCTCTATTAATACAATTTCTGAACACACATTATCTAAACATATTGGTCCTAGCAGAAAAATGTCACTTAGACATTTCTCAGTTAAAAAAACAAAACAAAACAAAACAAAACAAAACAAAATAAAAACAACATTCCCAAAAGGACAAAGATGTGCAAAATTCAACCAAAAACAATACAGGGAGACATGATCCACTGAGCAGGCTTTCAGGACTTGACAGTAATCCAATTGTTGTAGTTTATAACACTGATATGAAAAGAACAGTGTGTATTCAGTCAGATCAATGACTATTAATCATAAAATGGAAGAATTTAAAGACAGAAGAGCCCTGTTAGGTCATTCAGCCTGTTCTCTGCCCGCACAGGCCCTCTCTCAAAAATACACTCCAATTCACTCCATAGCACATAGAATATAGCTTTACTGACATAAACTCCACTGCTTCAGCTTTTACAGCACAAAATAGAATTACTTCTATTGTTATTTAGCTTTTTGTAAAATCTGCTGTTATCTAGTTTTGGTCTGTATCTTTTGTAACCTTTTTTTTACCCAATATCTCTCCACAAAATGGTGCCAACAGCTGTTAGCCAATTTTTTTAAAACTCATTTTGAATTTATTGATATTCAGTTATACAATAAGTGGAAAAAAACCCCAAACATCCCAGACTTTCACTAATTGTTTATTTTGGCAGTACTCATTCAGAGAGGAGAGGAGAGGAGACGAAAAAGGAAAAAGTCATTGATAGCATTACTTCCCTAAAGTGATTCAGTTCTAAGCTTTCTTTAATATACAGTACAATTCCATCAATGGCATGGCACTGCCTATTTTTCCTGGGTGCTTTGTGTCCTGCTTCCTTAATAGTTGACTTATGTTAAACTTGATCTTTCCATCAAATTCCCAATATTTCTGTATCCATTCATTCATAGTGGAAGTTTTATTTTAAACTATGAACCCTTTTCAGTATAGTACAATTCCTAAAGATAAAAAAATAGTATAAAGTTAAAACATAGATCGGGATCTTTGTCTTATATATAAATAGAGTTTCAGTTTTTGTTTTTTAAAATGCCTTTCCAGTCTGCTTCAAGTCATATTATGACCAAGTTTCCCACCTATTTTCTGTTTTCTAAAATATTGCACTGTTCCCTCATGCTCAAGAGTTCTGTAGATATCAGCATATTAGAGCACTTGACCAAAATTTTCCCTTGAACATCTGAACATTGTCTTTGGTAGAAGTATTCTGAAAGCTGTATTAGTGAGGTTAGGTGACACTGAGAATTTGGCAAGCCAGAAATACAACTTTAGGAAGGCTATCTCATTATCCAACGCCCAAAGTCACAAACCTTCATCTACACGCCAAATTAAGTATTTTATATATTATTTGAACAACATATTCATATGAACTAATATTATTACATTTTAAAATGTTCTTCTGCATTATTTTATACTTACATTGCCATAATATGCAATGATACTGGTACACACTAATTATCTAATTAACCAGGACAGAAAAACCAATTATAAATCCTACCTTCATTCTAAATGTATAATTATTTTTTGTGACATAAAGTTGCTTTACACTTTTGACCCCAGGTTGAAGGTCCTAAACTAATTATTCTTCCTTGTTAATGAGTCAATACAGGCTGAATTTGGCCTTCATTAATGGTTTAAATTCTTGTATCAGCTAGTATTTGGTTATTGAGGCAGAGAAGGAAACGCTTAACACGTGGTCTTTACAGAGTTAACTTGGATTTGTTCTTAAGATTGCCTTGACTCCCGTTACACCCAACATTGAAAATGCTTTTTGCTTAGCTGTGGCAAATCTTTTTAAGGAGATTGGTTAAATCAGATAGGGATACCAGCTGAAGTGTGAGTGAGATTTCTGTTGCAGTGCTCATCTGCCCACTTTCGAAAAAGGTAAATAATAAACTACTTGAACTACCAAGTTCTTTAACATATTTGTGTTGTTTTCAGTCATGCCCTCAGGACAAAATTGATGTTCACAGAAGAATCCAACAGCAAATCTCCTATATGCAATGTACTATCATAGAGGTGATGAAGTGGCTACCAACTCATTTTACTTGGAGCTGATGTATCTACACAGTAATGTGCAGCAACATTACCTCAGGATCGAAAGGCTCACAACTCAATTTACTACTGACTCAGATGTTACCGCTATAACAACATGACTTCCAGTCTGTAGTACATTAGCTCTGGTATGAAGCTAAGCAGCGTATGGCTGGTCAGTCATTCATTCCCAGATTTGGATGGGGGAGAGAATCAGAAGGACAAAAACTTATGGGTAAAAATAAAAGACAGATTAATAAATGAAGGGAGTAAACAAGGAAAAACTGAAGTGATGCAAAAATTACCACCACCAAACAGACGTTCGAGTCTTCAAGCAATAGCTACTTTTAAAAAACTCCCTCTTATTTCTATTATTGAACATGATGTTGTGTACCATGGAGTATCTCTTTAGTCAGTTTGTGTTAGCTATCTCAGCTATGCCTCTCCTAACTTCTCGCCCACCCACAGCCTACTTTCTGGGGAGACAGAGGGAGAAACAGAGGAGGACTGGATAGTGTGAAAGCCCTGTTCAGCAATAACTAAGATATTTGTGCGTTATCAACACTCTTTTGGTTATCAGCCTAAAATATAGCACAATATGGGTTGCTACAAAGAAAATTAAGTACCCATACTACTACAAAAAGACCATATGACTGTATTATCTGGATACAATATATATGACATAAGCTATTGGTTATCCTGACAAGTCTGAACTTTTGAATCCTTAATACAAGAGAAATAAAATAGAAACAACTATTTTTATCCAAAGTTAAACATTACATTTATTTTGTAGTATATAATGATCCAGTTTAATATCTCTTTATTTATTTGGAAAAGCAATATTTTGGATGAGTGCAAAAAAGTGATTTGTGTTACAGGTTTCCAAAATTACATTGTTTCTTTCCAATGTCATAATCCACTGTATGGATATCTCTTTTTCTTCTCACACTCTTTTCTTCAAGTATTTATGAGAAGTACAAAAATGTCTATAAATATATATTTTGCAAGAGAACAGTTGGAATTTTTATTCTAGAAAGAAGGACTTTAAACAAGAATGTAACCATTAAAGTACATTATTTGTTATACCCAAAACATAGACTTAAAAATGTATTCCAGAAAAATATATCATAAATATACTAGATATTACTAAAATTTATTCCTAATAGTATTACTATTCTCATTTATATTTTTAATTTTTAAAAATGTGCCATCTGTCTCACTAGCTGTAGGAGAGCAGATTACAGTAGCCATAATATGATTCATTTTCAATGCAAATCACTACTGGTTAATTATAATGTGAAATCTCTACTGGAAACAGAGCAATTATTTCACTGGTACTTATAATTCTGGCCAGTCTGATACTTTTATTTTTTTAATTTCTTTTTTTTCTTTTGGTAACTGAACTATACTGTCAAAAGTAGCTTTCCTCATTAAAACATGGGAAAAAACCCAAACTCACAATTTCTCACCAATTTTGTTTCTCAAAAAACAAGTTCTTTTCCATGCCAGTTGCTCCAAGATAGTTCAGACCATCTACTTTCCTACAGAAAATTCTTTACGGATGACTCCCAAATCTAGTTGTCCTTTGTGATTTATGCTCTTCATTTCTTCTTGTTAATAAACTTTAACATAGATGTCCTATTGACATGATAAACCCTGTGTTCTAATAATGTGATTTCAGTATTTTGTTCTTAATCCCTCTTATCTGTCACTACTGTTTTTCACACTTTTCAGACTTATGATGGTTGAAAGCTCAAGTTATGTGCCTGGTCTATGCCTAAGGCACAGAATTAAGTCCTGTTTGCATTTGACTTCTCTGCAGGAGAAAGAGAAGATGTGGTTTCAAACCAGCTGAGTTCAACAGGTTCAGCCTGGCATATGGGTACAGCCTGTTCCTGTGCCTTTAAGATTTCCTTCTTAGAGAATGTCCAGCCTTCCTGGATTCCTTTGCCCTTCAGGACAGGCTCCCAAGGGATGCCCTCAACCAGCCTCCTAAACATGCCAAAAACTGCCCTCTGGAAGTTCAGTGTAGCAGTTCTGTTGACTCCCACCTTAGTTCTGTGAGAATCGAAAACTCTATAATTTTGTGCTTGCTATGTCCAGGAAAGCTTCCAAGCATTGCATCACCCACCAATCCTTCTTACAAACAGCGGGTCTAATGGGGCACCTTCCCTACTTGTCTCACTCACCACCTGTGTCAGGAAGTTATCTTCCACATGCTCCAGGAACATCCTAGACTGTTTCCTCTCTAACGCATTTCAATACTGTATTACGAAGAAATATAATTCTTGAAATAAATGAAATGCAATAGAAGTTTTTTATAGAATTTGTTAAGTATGCTACATATACATATGTTTATATGCATGAGTAAAAACATATGTGTATATTTATACACACACCCTGTTTCAAATTTTTTTTCCAGATGTACTATATAAGAAACTCAAAGGACATTCATGAAATACTGGATGATAATACAGGAGCTTCATGCACTTAAGGATATCTGAATCCTGAATACATTTAAACCACTGAAGTATTGTTCAGTAGCAATGTAAAGACAGGATGAATGAGTAGAAGAAATCACCCAAAGTGGTGTTTGCCTGAATGCTGAAAGAAGCAGAAGATTTTGTTTCTTCAAACCAGCAATTCCTGAGCCCTCCCCAGAAACATGGGAATGACAGTTGTTTAATCTCTCTCACAAAAGGCCTGAAAGCACAGGAAACATCTAGGGCAATGTTTTGCCATTGTTCCTTCTTTAAATGGCCAGTTGAAACGAGATTGAAAAGACCATTTATGGTTATATTTTCTTCAGTGGTTGAATCAGCTCTCTTATTCTAATTAAGTCACTGAATTTCTGGACAAAACATACTCTGTCCTGCTTTGTTTGTTCCTTATTGGCATTCCAATTCAGTAAAATATTTTTTCTGTGGATCTATATTCACTGAAACCTATTGTGCCTTTCTGTGTCAAATCTTCTTGTTTGAAATTTATTGCATCATTTTGTACTCTGAAAGAGATTCAGCTTTCCAAAACAATCTCCACCATATCAGAGCCTTCTTTTGATTTTCTCTTCACAATGCTCTTTCTAATCTCATCACTCCTTATATGCTCCTGAGTTTCCTGACCTTCACTCCTTCACTTAACATCAAGCAGTGCGGTATTTAGTAAACACTGTACAAGCTAGGCCTTTTTACTTATATTTACAAAGGAGTTAAAGGGAAAGCATTGTGAGAACATAACAATTTATTTTCCTCTTATCATTTTGCCTTCCTCTGTTGGTGCTTTAAAAAATGTTTGTTGGGGTTTTTTTTGTACCTTTTTTTTCCCTGAAGGAGGACACATTAACTAAAATGTTTTGAAAGTTTTAGGAAATTTGTGTGATGGCTAGGTTAGTCATTAGTATGTTGTCAGATTATTGCTGCAGGACTGTGTTTCACATCAAAGTGCTATTATTTCAATGATGTGTTTGTTTGCCACAATAAAATCACTCATACTGATACATTTCCATATCCTTTCCTGCTTTAATAGAATCAGAAAATCTTCAAATTCTGGGAAGTCTAAAACATTTGATATCACCTTTCGCGCCTGACCATCTGTAGCACTAATGGTAACAAGTCAAATATAAAAAAAAAGAAAAAGGTTCCCGACATTTAGCCTAGAGTATAATTCCAAAAAATCAGTATCATAAAGCAGATAATAACATTTTCTTCCTTAAAACTGCATGATCTTGCTCTCACAGAATCCTGACAGCAGCCATAAAGGGGAAACTAAGCTGAGCTCTGATGTTCTCTTCAGAGGTCTGGGATTCTGTGCAAGTGAAGAGTAAGAATATAGTCTAGGTATTTTCCAGTTGTATAGCTCATTCTCTATGCTAAAATTTGAAGTCCAATCAGTCATTGATCTTTAGCAAATACTGCTGTTAACATGAGATGTGCATACATACATGTGTATAACAATAATTTAGATACCCTGTTAGATAATAGAAACAACCAGAAGTTTCTGTTCATAACAGCAGCAACACTGAAAAGTGAATACAATCTTTTTAGCTAGTTCTGTGAAAGGAATACTGTCCACCAGTGAAACATGAAAAGGAGAAGCTGATGTAAAAGTGCAGTATATGTTGTTACCCGAGTTATCTATATACAACTCATCAGAAGTTATTCCAAACAAGACTCATATGCAACTAGGAGGAAACTATTAAACTGCCTTTTGGCTTTACTCTAATGTATACACAAATAAATAAATAAATAAATATAGACAGTAACCTAAGGCAAAGTTAGAATCAAGTTCAAGGAACGTTTGTATGGAACTTTGTAAAACCCTGATAAGATATTTTTAAATAGCAAAGTTTTCTTTTAATGTAGTGCTTGTTTACAGCTGTGGAGTTTTCTGCATGAAAATCTACTTGAATTAGAAATATGTCATAAGACTAACAAAGATTTTATTGCTTCCATCACAATACACACCATAAATTTCTGAAACATTATCATATGCCAAAAAGCATAATTAAAATCACATCTTTATACCAAAATGCAATGCGCACAATTTAATAAGTGTAATCTTACTGACTGTATCGTCGATTATGTCATGGGGTTCATTCTTTCCGCACTAGTCTTTAGCATTAAAAGTACATTTGCTGAAAAGAAAGATAAAGATACAATTTAGGCAAGTCAAAACTCAGGAAGGGAATATTAAACAGTTTAAATTCTAGTGATGTCATAGTATATCAAAGCAATTGAAATGAGATAAAAATATGGACAAAAAATGAAGCTATTCTCAGTGAGGGAAGAAATATAAAATTAGTAATGACAACAATAAAAACCAACCATAAATCCCTAATTTAATAATTCCTTTCAAAAACTAAGCCAAAAAGCCAATAAAAAACTTTTACTTCGTTGGTATATCTTAGAAGTTATCTATAAGCTAATGGAGATGTCACAAGGTTATCATATTTATTTTTTCAACAGACTGTAATCATAAAATCCCAGTAGCTTAAAGACCAAGAATGGAACTTAAAAAAAGGTTCTGTTGCCTTCTAACCATCTGCATATAGAAGCTGGAGATACTACTAGAACTTCAGAGAGACATAAAAAAATAAAAGTAAAAAGTATATCCCTAAATAATTACTAATTTCCGATAAAAATACAGGATCAATATTTTAGAAATCTTGATTTTCATTTGAGCACCTAATAACCTCTTAGCTTTCAAAATACTGAGAAAGCATACTGGAAATATCTTAGTTACCTGAGGAATGAAGCAAACACATTTGCAGAGAAGGTATATTATCCAGCAAATGAAGAATTTCTGAATAGGATGACTGAAAGAATTATCTGTCTAATTTACTCAGGTCAAGAAAATGTGTGGCATTTAACAGTATGAAAGGGGGGAAAGCAGATAAACAGTGATGTCAGGATCTTTTCTGGAAGAAGCTAGACTTGGACTCCCCGTAGGTTGAAATGTTGAACTATGTGAAGTCCTAACTTAATAAATCCCACGTCCAGTGAACCTGTAGTGAATTCTGAGCTCTATTCTAAACTAAGTCTGATATGTAGCACCAAAAAAATAGGTATAATTATCCTGATTTTGTATTTTATATTGATGTATTATATCTGATTTGCAACAACAAAAGTGAAGCCTTCAACTTATCTTCAAAGAAAATAATTTTTTTCAACTATCTGATTTGCAGCCATGCACAAGTGACTTGGTTATTAAAGAGGTTCCAATTATCAGTACACAATATGTAATACAAGAGAAAAAAGAAAAAAGAACATTTTGTGTTGGTAACCTCTCAAATCTTTATCTTTCTTGTGTCTAAGATATTTTAACACAATTTTCATTACTAGTTAACATGACTGCTGCCCCACAAAGGTCTCGTTGTGCCTCAAAATTGTCAATGTTTTATTTCATTCTATCTTTATTCATGCTGGGGCAACTCAGCTGCTGTAGGAGCACAATTAATATCAACGTGAAAACTCATCATCTCTTGTAAAATGAAGCAATGCTATTTGACAGCCTTAAATACATAATAGGCCCTTCCAAAACACAACTACATAGGCAGCAAGATATGATTTGGTTCATCAGGAAGCATAGTCTCAATTGATATTGACAGTACTCATTAAGTTTTGAGGGGCTACACACCTAGAATACCCAGCAGGGTTTAATGTTTTATTAATGGACATTTTGATTTGAAAGTGTAAGACAACACAGCTAAATATACAAGCAAAAAGTATATAAGTGTACCTCTAGTACATTTTGGATAAAACTGTGAGGAATCACTGGTTTCCATCCTTCGTTACTGATCGAGCAGATATAAACTGTGTATGTTTATGCAGCTGTGGAATCTTAAACTGATTTCAAAATCAAAAAATGCTGATCAAGGTCAAATTCAGGCAAATCTCAAAAGTATTAAAAAGGGGGCTGTGATTACACTTTCCAGTCCTGACTAATTTATAGAGAAATTACTGACATATTACTGCAATTTAGAAACATATTGATAATCTTTACGAAACAGTTTTCAGAAAGTTGTCACAAATGTATGCTGTAATGGTTAGTAAAAAAGTGTTTACAGTGTAATTTGCAAACTGCTTTTTCCCTGCTGTATCTTCTTTCCTTGTATATATCAATGTACATCTCAATAGATACCGTTAGCAAGGTATTAGTAACTGCTGAGATAGGCAAGAAACAGTGCTACGACTGCACAGGGAACATTCTTTTTACCATATGCAGGTCAATGAAAAATGTTTTTATTTCTTTTCTGGAAAATCTCTTGGCCAGTAAAAAGTAAGGCATGGCTCTATTGATAAGCATATCAGCTTTTAAAATACTACACTAATAGCTAAGCACAACTTATAGAAAGTTTGATAATGTAAGGATTAAAGTAATAGATTCTTTACCATAGTAGAACTCATCTTTTTGATTACAAGAGAGATGATTTTTAATACAACATGAGAGCAACAAAATCATACGGTCCAAACAATAGCATGGAATTTGTCCTCAGCAAAAAAGAATGTTACGTTTTTCAAATCAAAATGATAAACAAAATGCAATACACTTCAATACATAAATACACTTGCGAATAATAACAATAACTATCATAGTACCCATCACATTAAGTAACTGAGAAGAAAAATCAGTATGTATTACAGGGATACTGAAACTCTTCTTGTTTTTGCACTGAAGAAAGTCTGAAAGATTTTTAAAGCAATGAGTTTGAGTCCAAACAAACCAGGATTTTATCTCCATGAAGTTTCATGCAATAAAGCATTAAAACAAAGTATCTTTTCCCATTTTTGAACCCTTTTGGCTTTTACCACCTTTCTGTTCCCCTACTCTTTTTTTTTTTTTTCCCTTGAGATTGATTTGGATTACTTTGGATTATAAATATGCTTTAGATAAACTAAAAGTCTGAACAAAATGTGCTGATAGAGCGTTTTATGCCAAAATATTTTATTCTTCTCTAAGTTATCAGTCTTGGCAACATTGAAAAAAACATCAGAGTGCTGGCCTCTTGTCGGGAGAGTACAAATGCTGATTGGGTGCAAACTTGGTCATGAGATTGGTAAAATGATTTTGGCTCTTATCTTGCACTCCCTTGCTTCAGCACTGGCACCTCATAGAGTCCCTGTAGGGGTTTCAGTGCCAAATTTTGGTTGTTGTCAGGAGATCTGATGCACTGAGTTCTTGGTGCCACATCCAATAAAAATAAAAAGGAAGGAAGAGTAAGAAATGTTGTGAGTTTTCTAATCCAGATCAGATAGGGGCTAGAGTCATTTTAACCTCTCAGTCTCACTTGGAGCACCCTGAATAAACAATAGAGAAATGGTCATGAAGTCAAATGACAAACCAGATATCTTCTCTATTGGGGGAATCATCCTATTGGATGAATTTCAGTGGTGCTATTCATCTGAGTAACATACTGTATCAGGACTTCAGAACCTAGCAAGGTTTTATGTTCCAGCAGATAAAAAGATCAGATATTTCAAATAAAAGAAAGAAAAAACTATTCTCAATTTTTGAAATAAGAAAATGCTAGAAACTTATTCATCTTTTTTTCCCTTCTTCTTTTTAATTTATCATTAATTTTTGCATAGTTATATAAAGTTAACCAAACTTCTCAGTTTTATTAGCTATTCACACCTGGGCAGTGCAAGCAGCAGCTTTTTTGGGCATCTATATTTTTAGTTTTGTCTGAAGCTTTGGGGAGTAACTCATATTTTTTGACTGCTTGTTAAAACACACTGGTGTAGTCAGTAATTTCCTAGCACAGGGACACAGTGTAACAGTGTTTAAAGCTTTTGTACCTAGAATGTTCACTAATAAATGTTCTAACACTTAGAAATAATTTTAATTTAAATACTGTATAATCCCATAAAACAATGTCATTTGGTTGGTTGAAGTATATTTAAAATATATAACTCCCTTGCTGATGATTATGTGCCTTGGTCCTGATGATCTCAGGATTCAATAAGTGATATGGGAGCTTTTTATTTCTACATATCTGACTCTCAATCAAATTCTCTAGATACATTAAGCTGATTGATTAAGAAGAATTTTGTCATTTTATCTGCCTAGGAAATATCAAAAAATATGGGAGTAGACATTACTCAGTGGTAAAGTGCATACTACATTTGCTAACTCTTGAAAAACAAGAGGAGACATGGAAAGGAAAAGGGGAAAATCTTCTTTCTAGATTTTCAAACCCATGTTTGAACTTCAGAAAGAACAGATAAGTGAGCGGCCAGACTCATTAGGTTGGACAGTGCCTTCCATGCCTTGGGAACCTGAGGAACTGACACATGTGCCTTATAGGGAGGTCATAAGAACCAGTGAAAAAAGTACATTTCAGATTTTAAAAACTGAGAGAGTGGGCAGATTTCAATTCCTGAATTCTTATTTGAGGTGGAGAAAATGGTGATCTGTGTGTGGTTTTACATTGAAACTCTCCTATGCCCTGAGAGATAATTAACTTCTATTCTGAAATCCAAAGGGCTCAGCGGAACTCAAAAATGTTTTAAAGAAGTTTATCAGAAAGGGACTATATATTTAGAAGTTATATTTCTCTTGTACAAAATTGTTAAAAGTTTAAATCTGACAGAATTCATACCAAATGTCCAACTATCTTCCTAATTATTAGAATACATTCTATGAAGTTGTGAAAAATATTTTATCTCTTAAATTATCTTTATTATTGAAAACAACATAGATATCTGTATTGTTTGCTCAGAGCTCCTTAAAGTATTCATCACAGGTTATTTAATTAATTTCTTTTTTCTAATACAAATTTGAACTAGTTATTTTGTAAGACTAATACTACGTTTACCCATTAAAAAAATATACCTTGAAAAATACCAAAGATATTTTCCTATTACCAAAAAATAATAAAGTAGGAGTGAATCTGAAGAATCTTTATTCTGACGTATTTCCAATAGGTTTCTCTGTTGTTATTTTATGTCTCAAAGATCATATATAATTAGTTTTAGAATATAAGACTATCTAAGACCAATCATATATGGTCTTTGAGACATAAAATAGTATCAGAGAAACTTATCCTTTATTCTCTTTTAATGTAGGTTTTTTATTCTCCACTGTTTCATCATCAGTTCCTCTCATAGGAGGTATTCCACATCTGTAATACATTTGGCATAATAATTTAGTATCCTTTGTGTTATGCGAAAAGTTCATCCCCTACTTCCTTGCAATTTTGACAGTAACCATTTTGCTCCCATGTGACCAAAACCATCAATAAATAAAAATGACCTTTTCTACTCATCTAAGATGTAACGAGAACATAGTATTCAGTCTACGAACACTCAGGAAAAAAAATCTTATGATCCACAGTATGCCTTGTGCTTTTAATTTTCATGACAGAATTGATTTGTTATGAGACTTTTTATATCTGCAAAAAGAAACATTATTCCTTGCAAGACATCTATTCCTCTATCTCATTTGTTAAAATATGCTAAGTTCCCAATAAATTAGACAGACAACTGATTTCATGGGTTACTGAGGGTGAAAATGGCAATTTTAACACCGTATTGTAAATTAATGATGAAAATCTTTTAACACAAAACCCCATGTATGTACTGAAAGCTCCTCAGTGTCTACTGAAAGCAAATTTATAATGACTATTAAGAGTAGTAATGAAATTCTACTTAAGAACAATATTGACATTTCTGTTTTAAAATGTAATGGCAATTCAAGATAAACTTAAAGCAATCTTTTTATAAGCTGGAAATACATGCATGAAGGTCTGCCTCTGTAGTGGATGTAAGAGTATTACCATACTAAATCAGATACTATTGCTTCAGGAAAGAGCATGTTAGTATTATCTATGACTTTTTAAACCAAGTGACAACCTGATTTACATGGTATACAGCTTTATAGTAATTCCAGTTTAGTTAGGACCTTATCCTGTTTCCATTAAAGGCAACCTAATCTCTTATGGGAAGCTTAAAGGAATCTGGATGAAATGGCAAGTACTAGGATAAAGCTACAAGGTAGAAAAAAATCTTCATTCAGAACAAATCTGAAACACATGCTTAGCTCTCTGATGAAACCTCAGTGCATACTCAAATGTGTATAAGGCATTAAGAGGACACTTCTTTAAATGTATGCCTTTTAAGGATGAAATTACAGAAATACAAGCTAAGAAGGAAATATATAACAATTTAAAATAAAAGATCATATAGAAATTAAGAAAAAAGAAATTATGAAGAAAGACATTTGAAGAACTGAGTAGCTACCTGTTTTTTTTTTTTTTTTTTTTTAATTCTCCTTAGCAGGTCTTAAGTTACAGAGCTTCACTCTGACTTTCTTTAACATACCATGCCTCCCAAATATTCAAAACTGATCATAGAGAAAATGCTAAAGAGGCAGTCCCCTCTCCATCTTACTGGTGGTATCACTGGTTTCTCCTTGGTTTTGCTGTGATTGAAAGCATCACACTCCACTAACTTTGTTCTTCAAAAAAACTGAACTAAAAATATGGAACTACAAAGTGGCAATCAGGAATGATCTATCAAATAAGAAAAGACAATTCTTTAAGAATATATTAATTGTTAAAGCAGGAAAAAATTATGTTTATTACAGTTTTCAGGGTGAGGAAAACAAATAAACATGCAAATATATTTATTTAATATTATAGTACAAAATCTTTGTATTTTTTGATTACCTGGCAGCTAGATAAAGCAATGCATATATATATATATGTATACATATGCTCGTATTTGTGTTTATATTTTTATCTATCTACGTATCTATGTATCTATCTCATATATATATTATATATATATATTTGCATCTTTTAAATAAAGCACCCAAAATTGGTTAATTTTGTTCAGTGTTAGCACTCTTCAGTTTGTTTTGTTTCTTCCTGCTGCTTTGTGAATTAACTCTCTGTCAAGATTGTCATAAAGATGCACTCAGAAGGCTCCTAAGATGGATAATACAGTATAGTCTTTCAGATATTTTCTTCCACTTCTACTTCCCTATCTCCACGTGTTGTCTGTGTGTGGATGAGACTATTAGAATTCCTTCCATGAGGTTGGTAAGGGTAGTCAACAGCCTCTAAAGAACTGCCATTTCTGGTACAGTTATAAATCTCTGAAGTCCCTTCTGTTTATCTCAGACAGTGTAAACTGAACTGCAGTAACTGAGATTATTTTCTTGCGTTTTCAGTGATTCCCTGATTTTGAACCCAAAGGTCTAACATCGAGCTTAAATTTGTACAAGGCTTTTACAATCGTTTTGCCCTTTAATTTGAAGTCTAAAATGTAGGCAATAAAACCACTCATCAGAATAAAAAACGACTACTTTTTTGGTGAAGAAGGAATTTGATCCCTATTGTACATGCAATTTGCAACAGGTTTGCAATTTGCTAGATTGATTGATGAACATTTGTAAAAGACTACTTTACATGGAAGCCCAATTCGAAATGATGTGTTGGTCTTGGACTTCAGTTCTGTGGAAATTTACTGCACTTTAAAAATGGCTAAAGTAAATGCCATAAATGTTCACTTAAGATGAATGTCTAAGGAACAGAAGAACTTGCTTTCCTATGCTCCAGATTATTTCCAATCACATTATAGTATCCATGAATTTAGTGACCTTTAGTGGATGTCTAACAAAAAGTTGTCCAGTCTTCCGTAGAACCCAGCATAAGCTAAATTTGTAACAGCCACATGCATCAACAAATTTCAACATCAACAAATATCACAGGTGTAGTATTCACTCCTGAAAAAAATATCTCCTTTTATTTGTTTTGGATGTAGCTCCTTTACCAGGTATTTTATTCCTCCATACCATAACTCCCTCAGGTATCTTTTTTCTTTCAGGAATGAATAGTAGACCTCCCTCTTCCATCAGGTGAAGAGTCATTCATCATATAAAAATAATTATAAACTCGATAGTCTTTATTGTCTGCATGCAAATCTTTTAGAATTTTACTATGGCATGTGAGAGAAGGGGAAGAGAAACAAGAGAACAAAAAAGTGACAAATGCATACTGTAATCAGTATATGAGTAGAAAATAGACATACATAGTAGTATGGTCTGTTTCAATTTATTTTCCCTTTCCACTTATTTCAAATAATTATTTATCTTTTTTTTTTTTGACTGTTCAACAGTTTCAGACTATCCTATAAAGTTACTGTGACTCCAAATTCTCATGTTTTAATGGAAATTATCTCTATACTTTGTATACAAGTTAGGATTTCTTTTTTCCTAGTATGCATCGTATTATGTTCACTTGTATTGAATTTTATTTGCCATTTATTGCCCTGTCACTCAGACTCAAAGAAATTCTTCAGTTTTTCACAAATAAGCTTCACCTCTACTGCCAAAGACAGGTTTACTGTAGCAGCAGACTTTGTGAATCCATGTGTGAACTTTTCCTCTTACATTTTGGCTGCTCAGTTTTGTTACACTCTTCTGTGGCCAATTTCATTGAAAATTTTTAAGAAATTTAACTAAATAAAAACCACTTTTTCTTTCATTTCCTCAAGAAACAGAAAGTTTTGTGAATATTTACAAAAAAAAGAAGTTGGTTATCCGTAAGTAAATCACATTTAATTAAGTGTCATTAATTCTGCCATTTACTATGGTTTTACTAATTTGCCAGCTACAAGTGTTGCCTATGCCTTCCCTCAATCTTTTCCAAAAATAAAGTGACATCACATTTATCACTCTCCATTTGCTTTAAATAACTTTTAAGGAGGATATAATACACAACTGCTGTGACTCGATTTTGAAGCCTTGAATAAATACCATTCAGTTCTGATTTGTGCTAGTGTTCATTCTGTTTGAACCACAGTCTCTTCCATAACTTCTATTTCAGACAGTTCCCCTAAGAATTTGCCCACTGGGAGAAATTCCAGCATGAGAATCTTCTCAGTTTCTTTGCGAATGTTATTGCAAAGAGTTCATTTTGCTTCTGTGTTTTACGTCCTCTGGGGTATTTTTGCACCTTAATCATCAGTAAGTCCTATAGACCACTGGAAGGCTTCCTGCTACTGACTCATTTAACAAAGATTTATTAAAATTTTTTTTCCATCAGTTAGCTGTTTCTCCAACTCTTTTTGGCCTCCTTTAATGCACTGTTTTTACACTTAATCTGGCAGTGTTTCTAGTCATCTTACTTCATGTTTCATTTTTTTATTTGTACTTGAGCTCAACTTTCTGAAGGAACAGTTCTTGTATGTAGTAACATCTCCTTTCCTTCCATTTCCTCTCTCCTTGCTGAAAACTTTCTGTATAGGCAGTGTTGTCTGCCCTGTGTTTCCAATATGGCATTCTACAGCAGCCTCCATGCCATTAAGAATCTAATTTGCTCATCTGCTTCTTAACAAGCTCTCTTATTGTTGTGTAGTCTCCCTTGTAGCCTAGTAAATATCCAGAAAGTATCAGCAACCTAGGTGTATAATCATTAACTGTAACATTTTTTTCTATTTAGTAGTTAATTAGTGTGATTTGATTTTAAGATCACTTGACACCTAATAAATACCCTTCCATCACCACTGTGGCCAAATTTGTCATCCTGATGTTCCAGTATGACACCGGCTGACAGTATTCCACTAAGTTTCCAACATGCCTACTATATCAATTTCTGCATTTGGGAGCAAACATCCACAGTTTCCTCACCTAATTATTTAAAAATCTGGCATTTATGAAGAAGTATGCACAATATAGTGTCCTTCTTTTGCAAACTATATTAACAGGACTGTATTTTTACCTATCTAATTATTTACATTCTCTGACATGTATGTCTTTTAAGCATACCAAATTTCCTTCTCTTCATTAATAGGAAAAGCACCATCCTAAGGCATATATCTGTATCTATTTGCTGCTCCCCAATCTTCATGTAATATATATGGAAGATGGGAACAAAATCTTGTTACACCTTCTCTTCACATGTATGCAAATTAACCAAACTAGAAAAAAGTGCAGAAAGTCTTCAATGTTTAAGAAAATTGAGAAATTCAGAAACATCTCTGAAGATGCTATTTTAATTTTCAAGTATTTCCAAAACTATTAGAAGTATCTGTGTGTGCATGCATGTTTATCAGTATTTTGATAGCTTTCCAGTCGTTACTCTTTTAATAAAGAGTCACACACAAATTATTTACTAGCAGTAGACAAGAATAAGAAAATTAATTTTCCAGTATCTTTTTCTATCTCTTCAAGGAGGAATGAAGACCTTAAGGGTAAGTTTTGCAAACAATGATAGTTCTGCTTTCCTCTGTTCTTCTTGTGAGTACCGAAGCAAGTTCTACTGAAAATTTAAGAGGAATTCACTTCTCTAAAGAATCAAAGGTCTTGGAAATACTTTAAATAGAAAGAAGACTACTTAAATAAAACCATAAAGGTAAAAGTTATGAAAACTTTTTCAAAACCATAGTAGCTGCTTGGTCTTCAATGGTAAGCAAGTGACTAGGCTAATGACCTTGAGCCATTGTTTTAATTTATAATATTATACCAGTATAGGTCACACTGGAATACAGCCAATCATTTGTCTCTTATCTTCTAATTCACTTTTATAATAAAACTAATATGTGCCATCTCACAGATGCTAAAGTAATTTTAACAAATGTTCATGCATTTATAGTGGAAATTTCATATAGGCTCTCAAATTATATATTCAATAGGGTTGTTTTTTATTAAAATTTCTGTCTTTATTAAATATACATTAAAACTGATAAAGGTAAAAGATTATGTTCACTGAGAAATCAGGCTGATTTAAGCATGCCTGACAACAAAATATCACCAACTCAGTCTGGCGTTGCATACACGTCATAATAA
>NW_020955697.1:1146895-1148309 GCF_003031625.1 Empidonax traillii
AAGGGAAGGGAAGGGAAGGGAAGGGAAGGGAAGGGAAGGGAAGGGGAAAAGAAAGATAATATTTTCGGAGTTCAGGTTCTCTGCTGATGCAGCTGAGAAGATCAATATAAGAGATGAATTTACTTTCATTTTTTTTATACTCGTTGTAGTGGTTTAACTCCAGCCAGCAATCCCAAACACATAGCTATTCTCTCTCCACACTGAGACAGTGGAGAGAATCACAAGGGTAAAAATGAGAAAGCTCATGGGTTGAGATAAGGATAGTTTAATAAGTAAAGCAAAGAAAGATAAGAAATACATTCACACGCAGGTGTTCAGTCATCTTCAGGAAAGCAGGGCTCCATCACATGTAAGAATGACTTGGAAAGACAAACGTCATCACTTTGAATGTGTCCCCCTACACACCCCAGCTTCGTCATTCTTCCACAGATTTTATTGCTGGGGACCAGTAAACTACTTTATAAAATATCTGAGATATTACATGGTCGTCCTGTGCAGGGGTAAGAGTTGGACTGTATGATCCTTGTGGTCCCTTCCAACTCAGAATATTCTGTGATTCTGAGTTATTTGAGAAATAGATAAGTACATTACCTTTTTTAAAAGTATATTATTAGTATTATTAAATTCACTTGCTTTGTAAGTGAATAGCATTCTAAAGTAAAAATATTAAGCATCTGTTTAAAAAATATTAAAAGAATGGGCTTTGATTAATTATAATATCTGAAATTAATTGTATTGTCCTTGCTGGCACAGGACTGAACTATGCAAACACATGGTGATATGGTTAGATATGTTCATATGAGTACTTTCACTTCCCTAATTCTACAGGTTTTTGCCCATTTGTTTCATAAATCAAGGGATTTGAAGAAGCATGTTTGCTGGTAAGCATGACTTAGAAAATTTTGCATCAAAAAATAAAGGTTATTAGTGTATTGCATGAAAATGCTAAGCTTTATTTAGTCTAAAAATGTTAGAACATAATTAATAGTTATTGAAATTATTCTACAGGTAAAGAAATTTTCCATCCATTAAAGGCTCATGTTACACAAAATCTTGTTATGAACTTAAAAATAAAAGGGTTTTTCCTTAGCATCCTTAAATATAGCAAATATTACTCAGGGATTTAAATTCTCCTTCTTGCAAGCAGTTTGTCCAAGAGCTTCTGTAATATTTTTTAGAGGATTATAAAAACTTGCCCAAACACAGTTCATGGGTGCTGCCCAACCAAATCCTTGGACAAAAACCTTCATTCTGTTCTTAATATGGCTGTTACAATATTAATGGAACTTCGCTTTTATATTGGGATAAGCTAATCAGAGGAACAGTTGTTAAGAAGCTTTTCTTCGCCCAGCTCAGGCAATTCTACATGATATTCAGTTTATTAAAGGGTTATTAGTGAAACTGCCTCTGGTGT